>NW_023331742.1:0-34650 GCF_011100685.1 Canis lupus familiaris | reverse complement strand
TGGTGACTCTCTTTCCAACATGGTTCTTCCCTGGATTTGGTGACTCTGTTCCTCAGTTTGGTGCCCCCTGGACCTGGTGTCTCTCGTTCCCTCTTTGACCTAACTCAGAACTGCTGAATCTTGCCCCACCTACGGCCGCACCCAGACCTGTGACTCTTGTCCCCCCAAACTATGCCTCAATTCGACCTGATGAATCTGGTCCTCACGTGGGCCTCACATGGACCTGGGACTCAGCTGGGTAGAGTGGCTCTGGTTCCACAAGTGGCTCACCTGATACTACTGCTGACTCTGGTCTTCATTCTATGCCTCACTAGGACCTAGTGATTCTGTTCCCCATCTGGCCTGCATGGCCCTAGGACTCTGGTCCTCACCCAGGCATCATTGGGACCTGATACTCTATTCCACACCTGGGCCTCACTTTGACCAGGACCTCTTGTCCCATTCTCGGCCTCTAACTAAACTGGTTACTCTGATTCTCCCTCTGGGCCTCACCGTACCTGGTTTCTCTGGTCACCCCTTTGAGATTCACATGGGCCTGGTGAATCTGGTCCTTAGCTGATCCGCACCTGGATCTGGTGATTGGTCGCCACCTGGGACTCACCTGGACTTGGTGAATCCTGTTGCCACCCCTGCGCCTCACCTGGACTTTGTGACTGTGGTCCCACCTGGACCTCACCTGGATCTGGTGGCTTCTGGTTCCCATATGGGGCTCTTTTGGACCTGGTTCCTGTGGTTTTCCATCTGGCCTCCCCTGGAACACAATGACTCTGATCCATATTGGGCCTCTCCTGGACCTGTTGACTTGGACCTTACCTGGGCATCATTGGGACCTGGATACTCTCTTATATACCTGGGCCTCACCTGGAACTGGTGACTGTGGTCCCCACCTGGGCCTCACCTGGACGAGGTGACTGGTTCCACAGGGACCTCCCCTGTGCCTGGTGACTCAGGTCCTCATATGGGCATCATGGGACCTGTTTCTCAGTTCCACATCGGGGCCTCACCTGGACCTAGTGATTCTCGTTCCCCTCTGGCCTCATCCTGACGTGGTGACTCTGGTCCGCCACCTGACTCACACCAGAACCGGTGACTCTGGTCCCCCTCTGGGAATCACCCAAGCTGGGGACACTGATACTCAACTGGGCCTCAACAGGACCTGGTGAATCTACTCCTCACTTAGGCCTCGTCTGGACCTTGTGACTCTTTTCCCACCTGGCATCTATGGGACATTTTTACTCTGTTCCCCACCTGGGCCTCACTTGGACATGATAACTTTGCTCCATACTTTGGACTCAACCTCGTCCCGATGACTCTGGTCCCCCACCTAGGCCTCAATCTGACCTGGAGACTGTCATCCACACTGGGGTCTCACCTGGACCTTGTGACTCTCGTTCCCACATGAATCACAACCTGGACCTGGTGACTGTGGTGTACTTGTAGACTCACTTTTAACACTTTACCTGGAAACTCTGGCCCGTCTAAGAGGCCTCACCTGGATCTGGTGACTCTGGCCCAGGTTGGCCTCACCTGGACTGGTGAGTGGGATCCACACTGGTCCTCACTACTGGTGACTCAGGTTCCCACATGGCTCTGTGGTGAATCTGGCCTTACCTGGTCTTCCCCATACCTGACTCTGGTCCACCAGGGCCTCACCGGACCTGGTGAATCTGGTCCCCATCTGGGCCATACCCAGTCCTGGTGACTTTGTTCCCCACCTGGACCTGATTGCTGTGGACTCTTCTTGGCCTCACCTGAAACGGGTGACTCTGATCCTATCTGCGCGTCACCTAGACCTGGTGACTCTGGTCCTCACCTGGGCATCATTGGTACCTGGTGACTCTGTTCCACACCTGAGCCTCACCTGGACATCATGACTCTGGAACCTCTCTGGGCATCAACCTGACCTGGTGACTCTGGTCCCCATATGGAAGTCACCTGGACCAGGGGAGTCTGGTACCCCTCTGGGCCTCAACCAGGTCTGGTGACTCTTCCTCAACTGGGCCTCACCTGGACCTAGTGAATATGCTCCATCTGGGCCTCATTTGGACCTGGTGACTCTGGTACCTACCTGGGCATCATCGGGACATGGTTCCACTGCATGACTGCAGGTTGGCCTCACCTGGACCTGGTAACTCTGGTCCCTACCTGGGCATCATCGGGACATGGTTCCACTGCATGGCCTGTAGGTTGGCCTCACCTGGACCTGGTAACTATCGTCCCTACCTGGGCATCATTGGGACCTGGTTCCTCTGCATGGCCTGGAGGTTGGCATCACCTGGACCTGGTGAGTGGGTTTGTCACCTGGGCCTCACCCATGCCTAGTGACACAGGTCCCCACGTGGGCCTCACTTGGACCTGGTGAATCTGGTCCTTACCTGGTCTCACCCGGAACTGGTAACTCTGGTCACCACCTGGGAATCACCTGGTCCTGGTGAATCTGGTCCCCATCTGTGCCTCACCCAGTCCTGTTGACTTTCTTCCCCACCTGGACCTGATTGCTGTGGACTCCTTTTGGCCTCACCTGGAACTGGTGACTCTGATCCTAACTGGGCCTCACCAAGATCTCGTGACTCTGGTCCTCACCTGTGGACATTATGACCTGGATACTCTGTTCCACACCTGAGCCTCACCTGGATATGATGACTCTGGATCCCTCTGGGCCTCAGCCTGACATGGGGACTCTGGTCCCCATCTGGATGTCACCAGACCAGGTGAATCTGGTACCCCTCTAGGCCTCAACTAGACCTGGTGACTCTGACCTCAACTGGGCCTCAACGGGACCTAGTGAACATGCTCCCCACCTGCGCCACATCTGGACCTGGTACTCTGGTTCTACCTGGGCATCATCGGGACATGGTTACTCTATTCCCACTTGGAGTGACCTGATCCTGGTAACTCTGGTCCTGACTTTGGCCTCTTCTGTACCAGGTGACTCTGGCTCCACCTGGGCCTCACCTGTAACTGTGACTCTGATCCTAAGCATGGCCTCACCTGACCTGGTGACTGTGGTTCCCATCGGGACCTCACCTGGACCTCATGTCTCTGGTCCCATTTGGGCCTCACAAGTACCTGGTGTCTCTGCTATCCACTTGGGTAGCATTAGGATATGGTTACACTGTTCACTAACAGTGACCCAGCCGGACCTATTAACTCCGGTCTTTACCTCGGCCACACCTGGACATGGTGACACTTGTTCTCACCTGGGTCTCACGTGGACATGGTGAGTCGTATCCCCACCTGGTCCTCGCCTGTAACTGGTGATTCTCGTTCCCACATGGAGAGCATGTGGACCTGATGGCCGCAGTGTTTCTAGCTTCTTTTTTTTTTAATTTTTATTTTTTTATGATAGTCACAGAGAGAGAGAGAGGCAGAGACACAGGCAAACGGAGAAGCAGGCTCTATGCACCGGGAGCCCGACGTGGGATTCGATCCCTGGTCTCCAGGATCGCGCCCTAGGCCAAAGGCAGGCGCCTAACCGCTGCGCCACCCAGGGATCCAATGTGTTTCTAGCTTCTCATGTACTCGTGACTCTGTTCCCCACCAGTGCCTCACCGGGACCTGGTGAGTTTGGTTGCCACCTGCACCACACCTGGACCTGGTGATTCTGGTCTGCACCTGAGACTACCCTGGATCTGGTGACTGTGGTCCCCACCTGGGCTTCACCTGGATTTCGGGACTCCGGTCCCCATCTGGGCCTCACCTGGCCCTGTTGACCATGGTCCTCAACTGGGCAAATTTGGGACCTGGTGACTGTGTTCCACAACTGGACCTCACCTGGACCAGGTGACTCTGGTCCCCCTCTTGGTCACACCGTGCCCTAGTGACTGTGAACCCCACTTTGGCCTGACTTGGACTTGCTTACCCTGGTTGCCACCTGCGCCTGACCTCGAACTGTTGACTCTGGTACTTTCAAGGGCCTCCCCTCTTCCTGGTGATCCTGGTCCCCACCTGGGCCTCACCTGGAGGTGGTGAATCTTGTCACCACGGGGTCTCACCTGCACCTGCTTACTGTGTTCCACACCTGGGTCTCAAGTGGACCTGTTGACCATGGTCCCCAAGCCGGACTCACATGGACCTGTTGCCTCTGATCTCCACCGGCTCCTCACGTGTACCTGGTAACTTTGGTCCTCACCTGGGCCTCATCTGGACCTAGTGACTCTGGTCCCCACCTGGGCTTCACCTCGATCTGGTGACTCTGGTCCCCACCTGGACATCACCTGGATCTAGTGACTGTGGTCCCAACCTGGACCTCTCCTGGACCTGGTGACTCTCTTTCCAACATGGACCTCACCTGGATCTGGTGACTCTGGTACTCACTTTGGCCTCACCTGGACCTGGTGTCTCTCGTCCCCACTTAGACCTAACTCAGAACTGCTGATTCTTTCCCCACCTAGGCCGCACACAGACCTGGTGACTCTTGTCCCCAGCTATGCCTCAATTAGACCTGATGAATCCGGTCCTCACATGGGCTTCACATGGACCTGGGACTCAGCTGGATAGAGTGGCTCTGGTTCGCACAAGGGGCTCAACTGATACTGGTGACTGTGGTCTTATTCTATGCCTCACCAGGACCTAGTGATTCTGTTCCCCATCTAGGACTGCATGGCCCTAGTGACTCTGGTCCTCACCCAGGCATCATTCGGAACTGGATACTCTTCCACTCCTGGGCCTCTCTTTCACCAGAGTCCTTTGGTCCCATTCTGGGCCTCAAACTAAACTGGTTACACTGTTTTCCCCTCTGGACCTCACCCTTACCTGGTGACACTGGTCACCCCTTGGGCTTCACCTGGGCCTGGTGATTCTTGTCCTTAGCTGGTCCGCACCTGGATCTGGTGACTGGTCGCCACCTGGGCCTCACCTGGACTTGGTGAATCATGTTGCCACCTGCGCCTCACCTGGACTTTGTGACTGTGGTCCCACCTGGACTTCACCTGGATCTGGTGGCTCTGGTTCCCATATGGGGCTCTCCTGGACCTGGTTCCTGTGGTCTCCATCTGGCCTCACCTGGAACACAATGACTCTGATCCATCCATATTGGGCCTCTCCTGGACCTCTTGTCTCTGTTACGTAATTGGTCATCATTTGGACCTGGATACTCTCTTATATACCTGGGCCTCACCTGGACCTGTTGACTGTGGTCACACCTAGGCCTCACCTGGACCTTGACTGTGGTCCCCCTGGTCCTCCCCGAGACGAGATGACTGGTTCCCACTGGGACCTCACCTGGACCTGGTGACTGAGGTCCTCATATGGGCATCATGGGGCCTGGTTTCTGAGTTCCACATCGGGGCCTCACCTGGACCTAGTGATTCTCGTCCCCCTCTCGGCCTCACCCTGACGTGGAGACTCTGGTCCCCACCTGGATATCACCAGAACCGGGTGACTCTGGTCCCCCTCTAGGACTCACCGGACTGGGGACACTGGTCCTCAACTGGGCCTCAACAGGCCCTGGTGAATCTACTCCTCACTTAGGCCTCGTCTGGACCTTGTGACTCTTTTCCCACCTGGCATCAATGGGATATGGTTACTCTGTTCCCCACCTGGGCCTCACTTGGACATGATATCTTTGCTCCACACTTTGGTCTCAACTGGTCCTGATGACTCTGGTCCCCCACCTAGGCCTCAATCTGGACCTGGTGACTGTTGTCCTCACCTGGGTCTCACCTGGACCTGGTGACTCTCGTTCCCACATGAACCACACCTGGACCTGGTGACTGTGGTGTTCTTATAGACTCATATTTACCTGGTCACTCCGGACCCCACTATGGCCTCACCTGGATCTGATGACTTGTCCTGCAGGTTGGCCTCACCTGGACCTGTTGAGTGGGGTTGCCACCTGGGCCACACCCATACCTGGTGACTCAGGTCCCCACGTGGGCCTCTTGGATCTGGTGAATCTGGTCCTTACCTGGTCCTCTCCCAGACCTGGGGACTCTGGTCAAACCTGGACCTCACCTGGACCTGGTGAATCTGGTCTCCATCTGGGCCTCACCCAGTCCTGGTGACTTTGTTCCCCACCTGGACCTGATTGCTGTGGACTCTTTCTTGGCCTCACTGGAACTGGTGACTCTGATCCTATCTGCGCGTTACCCAGATCTGGTGACTCTGGTCCTCACCTTGGCATCACTGGTACCTGCTTACTCTGTTCCACACTTGAGCCTCACCTGGACATGACTACTCTGGAACCTCCCTGGGCAGCCTGACATGGTGACTCTGGTCCCCATCTGGAAGTCACCTAGACCAGGTGAATCTTGTACACCTCTTGGCGACAACTTGACCTGGTGACTCTGGTCCTCAACTGGGCCTCACCGGGACCTAGTGAACATGCTCCCCAACTGCGCCTCATCTGGACCTGGTGACTCAGGTTCTACCTGGGCTTCATCGGGACATTGTTACTCTGTTCCCCACTGGGACTGACCTGATCCTGGTAACTCTGCTCCTGACTTTGGCCTCTTCTGTACCAGGTTACTCTGGCTCGACCTGGGCCTCACTTGTAACTCGTGACTCTGATCCTAAGCATGGCCTCACTGAAATGGTGACTGTGGTTCCCATCGGGACCTCACCTTGACCTCATGTCTCTGGTCCCTCCTGGGCCTCACCAGGACCTGGTGTCTCTTGTACCCACCTGGGTAGCATCAGGATATGGTTACACTGTTCACTATCAGTGACCCACCCGGACCTATTAACTCTGGTCTTCACAAGGGCCACACCTGGACATGCTGACACTGGTTCCCACCTGGGTTTCACCTGGACATGGTGAGTCGGATCCCCACGTGGTCCTCACGTGTAACTGGTGATTCTCGTTCCCACATGGACATCATGTGGACCTGATGGCTTCAGTGTTTCTAGCCTCTCATGTACCTAGTGACTCTGGTCCCCACCAGGGCCTCACCGGACCTGGTGTGTGTGGTCGCCACCTGTACCTCACCTGGACCCGGTGATTCTGGTCTACACCTGAGACTACCCTGGATCTGGTGACTGTGGTCCCCACCTGGGCTTCACCTGGATTTCGGGACTCCGGTCCCCATCTGGGTCTGACCTGGCCCTGTTGACCATGGTCCTCAACTGGGCAAAATTGTGACCCGTTGACTGTGTTCCACAACTGGACCTCACCTGGACCAGGTGACTCTGGTCCCCCTCTGGGTCTCACCGTGCCCTAGTAACTGTGAACCCCACTTTGGCCTGACTTCGACCTGCTGAACCTGGTTGCTACCTGCCCCTGACATCGAAATGTTGACTCTGGTTCTTTCAAGGGCCTCCCCTGTACCTGGCGATCCTGGTGTCCACCTTGCCCTCACCTGCACGTGGTGACTCTTGTCCCCAACGGGGACTCACCTGGACCTGCTTACTGTGTTCCACACCTGGGCCTCAAGTAGACCTGTTGACCATGGTCCCCAAGCCGTCCTCACATGGACCTGTTGCCTCTGAACCCCAACGGGGCCTCACGTGTACCTGGTAACTCTGGTCCTCACCTGGGCATCATTGGTACCTGGTGACTCTGTTCCACACCTGAGGCTCCCCTGGACATGATGACTCTGGAACCTCCCTGGGCATCAACCTGACCTGGTGACTCTGGTCCCCATATGGATGTCACCTGGACCAGGAATCATGGTACTTCTCTGGGCTTCAACCAGGTCTGGTGATCTGGTCCTCAACTGGGCCTAACCTGGACCTAGTGATTATGCTCCATCTGGGCTTCATTTGGACCTGGTGACTCTGGTCCCTACCTGGGCATCATCGGACATGGTTCCACTGCATGGCCTGTAGGTTGGCCTCACCTGGACCTGGTAACTCTCGTCCTACCTGGGCATCATTGGGACCTGGTTCCTCTGTATGGCCTGCAGTTTGGCCTCACCTGGACCTGGTGAGTGGGTTTGTCACCTGGGCCTCACCCATGCCAGTGACACAGGTCCCCACGTGGGCCTCACTTGGACCTGGTGAATCTGGTCCTTACCTGGTCTCACCCGGAACTGGTAACTCTGGTCACCACCTGGGAATCACCTGGGCCTGGTGAATCTGGTCCCCATCTGGGCCTCATCCAGTCCTGGTGACTTTGTTCCCACCTGGACCTGATTGCTGTGGACTCCTTCTTGGCCTCACCTGGAACTGGTGACTCTGATCCTAACTGGGCCTCACCCAGTTCTGGTGACTCTGGTCCTCATCTGTGGACCATTATGAGCTGGATAAACTCTTCCACCCCTGAGCCTCACCTGGACATGATGACTCTGGAGCCCCTCTGGGCCTCAGCCTGATATGGTGACTCTGGTCCCCATCCGTATGTCACCTCACCAGGTGAATCTGGTACCCTCTATGCCTCAACTTGACCTGGTAAATCTGGTCCTCAACTGGGCCTCACCGGGACCTAGTGAACATGCTCCCCACCTGCGCCTCATCTGGACCTGGTGACTCTGGTTCTACCTGGGCATCGGGACATGGTTACTCTATTCCCCACTGGGACTGACCTGATCCTGGTAACTCTGGTCCTGACTTTGGCCTCTTCTGTACCAGGTGACTCTGGCTCCACCTCGGCCTCACCTGTAACCTGTGACTCTGATCCTAAGCATGGCCTCACCTGACCTGGTGACTGTGGTTCCCATCGGACCTCACCTGGACCTCATGTCTCTGGTCCCACCTGGGCCTCACCAGGACCTGGCGTCTCTGGGACCCTCCTGGGTAGCATCAGGATATGGTTACAGTGTTCACTAACAGTGCGCCAGCCGGAACTATTAACTCTGGTCTTCACCTGGGCCACACCTGCACATGGTGACACTGGTTCCCACCTGGGTCTCACCTGGACATGGTGAGTCGTATCCCCACCTGGTCCTCACCTATAACTGGTGATTCTCGTTCCCACATGGAGATCATGGACCTGTTGTCCGCAGTGTTTCTAGCTTCTTTTTTTTAATTTTTATTTATTTATGATAGTCACAGAGAGAGATTGGCAGAGACACAGGCAGAGGGAGGAGCAGGCTCCATGCACAGGGAGTTCGACGTGGGATTCGATCCCGGGTCTCCAGGATCGCCCTGGCCAAAGGCAGGCGCCAAACCGCTGCGCCACCCAGGGATCCCATGTGTTTCTAGCTTCTCATGTACCTCGTGACTCTGGTCCCCACCAGGGCCTCACTGGGACCTGGTGAGTTTGGTTGCACCGGCACCTCACCTGGACCTGGTGATTCTGGTCTGCACCTGAGACTACCCTGGATCTGGTGACTGTGGTCCCCACCTCAGCTTCACCTGGATTTGGGGATTCCGGTCCCCATCTGGGCCTCACTCACTGGCCCTGTTGATCATGGTCCTCAACTGGGCAAAATTGGGACCCGGTGACTGTGTTCCACAACTGGACCTCACCTGGACCAGGTGACTCTGGTCCCCCTCTGGGTCTCACCGTGCCCTAGTGACTGTGAACCCCACTTTGGCCTGACTTGGACCTGCTGACCCTGGATGCCACCAAGTCTGATTCGAACTGTTGACTCTGGTTCTTTCAAGGGCCTCCCCTGTATCTGGTGATCCTGGTCCGCATCTGGGCCTCACCTGGACGTGGTTACTCTTGTCACCACCGGGGACTCACCTGGACCTGCTTACTGTGTTCTACACCTGGGCCTCAAGTACACCTCTTGACCATAGTCCCCAAGCCGGCCTCACATGGACTGTTTCCTCTGATCCCCACCGGGGCCTCACGTGTACCTGGTAACTCTGGTCCTCACCTGGGCCTTATCTGGGCCTAGTGACTCTGGTCCCCACCTGGACTTCACCTGGATCTGGTGACTCTGGTCCCCACCTGGACCTCACCTGGATCTGGTGACTCTGGTCCTCAGTTCGGCCTCACCTGGACCTGGTGTCTCTCGTCCCCACTTTGACCTAACTCAAAACTGCAGAATCTTGCCAAACCTAGGACGCACCCAGACCTGGGGACTCTTGTCCCCAGCTATGCCTCAATTCGACCTGACCTGATGAATCTGGTCCTCACGTGGTCCTCACATGGACTTGGGACTCAGCTGCATAGAGTGGCTCTGGTTCCCACAAGAGTCTCACCTGTTACTGGTGACTCGGGTCTTTTTCTATGCCTCACAAGGACCTAGTGATTCTGTTCCCCATCTGGGCCTGCATGGCCCTAGTGACTCTGGTCCTCACCCAGGCATCATTGGGACCTGGATACTCTATTCCACACCTGGGCCCCTCTTTGACCAGGGACCTCTGGTCCCATTCTGGCCTCAAATTAAACTGGTTACTCTGGTGCCCCTCTCGGATTCACCCTTACCTCGTGACTCTGGTCACCCCTTGGCTTCACTTGGGCCTGGTGAATCTGGTCCTTAGCTGGTCCACACTGGATTGGTTCTGGTCGCACCTGGGTCACCTGGACTTGGTGAATCCTGTTGCCACCTGCGCCTCACCTGGACCTTGTGATGTGGTCCCTCCTGGACCTCACCTGGATCTGTGGCTCTGGTTCCCATATGGGGCTCTCCTGGACCTGGTTCCTGTGGTCTCCATCTGGCCTCACCTGGAACACAATGACTCTGATCCATATTTGGGCCTCTCCTGGACCTGTTGACTCTGGTCCTTTCCTGGCCATCATTGGGACCTGGATACTCTCTTATATACCTGGGCCTCACCTGGACCTGGTGACTGTGGTCCCACCTGGGCCTCACCTGGACGAGGTGACTGGTTCCCACAGGGACCTCACCTGGACCTGGTGACTCAGGTCCTCAATGGGCATCATGAGACCTGGTTTTTCAGTTCCACATCGGGGCCTCACCTGGACCTAGTGATTCTCGTCCCCCTCTGGGCCTCACACTGACGTGCTGACTCTGGTCCCCACCTGGATATCACCAGAACCGGGTGACTCTGGTCCCCCTCTGGGACTCATCCGGACCTGGGGACACTGGTCCTCAACTGGGTCTCAACAGGACCTGGTGAATCTACTCCTCACTTAGGCCTCGTCTGGACCTTGTGACTCTTTTCCCACCTGGCATCAATGGGACATGGTTACTCTCTTCCGCACCTGGGCCTCACATGGATGATAACTTTGCTCCGCCCTTTGGCCTCAACTGGTCCTGATGACCATGGTCCCCCCACCTAGGACAATCTGGACCTGGAGACTGTTGTCCCCACCTGGGTCTCACCTGGACCTGGTGACTCTCGTTCCCACATGAACCACACCTGGACCTGGTGACTGTGGTTTCTTGTAGACTCACATTTACCTGGTGACTCCGGTGCCCACTACGGCCTCACGTGGATCTGGTGACTCTGGCCTGCTGGTTGGCCTCACTTGGACCTGGTGAGTGGGGTTGCCACCTGGGCCTCACCCAAACCTGGTGACTCAGGTCCTCAACTGGGCCTCACCTGGACCTAGTGAATATGCTCCATCTGGGCCTCATTTGGACCTGGTGACTCTGGTCCCTACCTGGGCGTCATAGGGACATGGTTCCACTGCATGGCCTGCATGTTGGCCTCACCTGGATATGGTAACTCTAGTCAGTACCTGGGTATCATCGGGATATTGTTCCTCTGCACCCTGCAGTTTGGAATCACCTGGACCTGGTGAGTGGTGTTGTCATCTGGGCCTCAACCATGCCTGGTGACACAGGTCCCCACGCGGGCCTCACTTGGACCTGGTGAATCTGGTCCTTACCTGGTCCTCACCCGGAACTGGTAACTCTGGTCACCACCTGGGATTCACCTGGGCCTGTTGAATCTGGTCCCCATCTGGGCCTCACCCAGTCCTGGTGACTTTGTTCCCCACCTGGGCCTGATTGCTGTGGACGCCTTCTTGGCCTCACCTGGAACTGGTGACTCTGATCCTAACTGGGACTCACCCAGATCT
This sequence comes from Canis lupus familiaris, assembly GCF_011100685.1. Classification (NCBI taxonomy): domain Eukaryota; kingdom Metazoa; phylum Chordata; class Mammalia; order Carnivora; family Canidae; genus Canis; species Canis lupus. The sequence goes on along the minus strand of NW_023331742.1, from coordinate 22,829 downwards.
GGTGACTCTGGTCCTCACCTGTGGACCATTATGACCTGGATACTCTGTTCCACACCTGAGACTCACTCACGGACATGATGAATTGGATCCCCTCTGGGCCTCAGTCTGACATGTGGACTCTGTTCCCCATCTGGATGTCACGTAGACCAGGTCAATCTGGTATCCCTCTAGGCCTCAACTTGACCTGTGACTCTGGTCCTCAACTGGGCCTCACCGGAATCTAGTGAACATGGCCCCACCTGCGTCTCATCTGGACCTGGTGACTCTTGTCACCACCGGGAACTCACCTGGACCTGCTTACTGTGTTCCACACCTGGGCCTCAAGTAGACCTGTTGACCATGGTCCCCAAGCCGGCCTCACATGAACCTGTTGCCTCTGATCCCCACCGGGGCTTCACGTGTACCTGGTAACTCTGGTCCTCAACCGGGGCTCATCTGGACCTAGCGACTCTGGTCCCCACCTGGGCTTCACCTGGATCTGGTGACTCTGGTCCCCACCTGGACTTCACCTGGATCTGGGACACTGGTCCCAACCTGGACCTGACCTGCATCTGGTGACTCTGGTCCTCCATTTGGCCTCACCTGGATCTGGCATCCCTCCTCACCACTTTGACCTAAATCAGAACTGCTGAATCTTGCCCCACCTCGGGCCGCAACCAGACCTGGTGACTCTTGTCCCCAGCTATGCCTCAATTCGTCCTGATGAATCTGGTCCTCACGTGAGCCTCACATGGACCTGGGACTCAGCTGGATAGAGTGGCTCTGGTTCCCCAAGGGGCTCACCTGATACAGCTGACTGTGGTCTTATTCTATGCCTCACCTGGTCCTAGTGATTCTGTTCCCATCTGGGCCTGCATGGCCCTAGTGACTCTGGTCCTCACTCAGGAATCATTAGGACCTGGATACTCTATTCCACCCCTGTGCCTCACATTGACCATGGACCTCTCGTCCCATTCTGGGACTCAAACTAAACTAGTTACTGGTTCCCCTTTGGGCCTCACCCTTACCTGGTGACTCTGGTCACCCGTTTGGCTTCACTTGGGCCTGGTGAATCTGGTCCTTAGCTAGTCTCACCTGAATCTGGTGAATGGTATCCACCTGGGCCTCACCTGGTCTTGGAGAATCCTGTTGCCACATGTGCCTCACCTGGACCTTGTGACTGTGGTCCCACCTGGATCTCACCTGGATCTGGTGGCTCTGGTTCTCATATGGGGCTCTCCTGGACCTGGTTCCTGTGGTCTCCATCTGGCCTCACCTGGAACACAATGACTCTGATCCATATTTGGGCCTCTCCTGCACCCGTTGACTATGGTCCTTACATGGGCATCATTGGGACCTCGATACTCTCTTATATACCTGGGCCTCACCTGGACCTGGTGACTTTGGTCCCACCCGGGCCTCTACTGGATGAGGTGACTGGTTCCCACAGGGACCTCACCTGGACCTGGTGACTCAGGTCCTCATATGCGCATCATGGTACCTGGTTTCTCAGTTCCACATCGGGGCCTCACCTGTACCTAGTGATTCTCGTCCCCCTCTGGACCTCACCCTGACGTGGTGACTCTGGTCCCCACCTGGATATCACCAGAACCGGGTGACTCTGGTCCCCCTCTGGGCTCACCCGGATATGGGGACACTGGTCCACAACTGGGCCTCAATAGGACCTGGTGAATCTACTCCTCACTTAGGCATCGTCTGGACCTTGTGACACTTTTCCCACCTGGCATCAATGGGACATTGCTACTCTGTTCCCCACCTGGGCCTCACCTGGACATGATGACTTTGCTCCACTCTTTGGCCTCAACTGGTCCTGATGACTCTGGTCCCCCCACCTAGGCCTCAATCTGGACCTGGTGACTGTGGTCCCCACCTGGGTCTCACCTGGACCTGGTGAATCTCGTTCCCAGGTGAACCACACGTGGACCTGGTGACTGTGGTTTTCTTGTAGACTCACATTTACCTGGTGACTCCGGTCCCCACTAGGGCCTCACCTGGATCTGGTTACTCTGGCCCGCCGGTTGGCCTCACCTGGACCTGGTGAGTGGGGTTGCCACCTAGGCCTCACACATAGCTGGTGACTCAGGTCCCCACGTGAGCCTCTTGGACCTGGTGAATCTGGTCCTTACCTGGTCCTTTCCTAGACCCGGGGACTCTATCCCCACCTGGGCCTCACCTGGACCTGGTGAATCTGGTCCCTATCTGGTTCTCACCCAGGTCTGGTGACTTTGTTCCCCACCTGACCTGATTGCTGTGAACTCTCTCTTGGCCTCACCTGCAACTGTGGACCTGATCTATCTGGGCCTCACCCAGATCTGGTGACTCTGGTCCTCACTTGGGCATCATTGGTACCTGGTGACTCTGTTCCACACCTGAGCCTCACCTGGACCCGATGACTCTGGACCACTCTGGCCTCACCTGACCTGGTGACTCTCGTCCCCATCTGGATATCACCTGGACCAGATGATTCTCTTACCCTTCTAAGGCCTCAACAGATATGGTGAAACTGGTCCTCAACTGGGCCTCACCAGGACCTAGTGAATATGCTCCATCTGGGCCTTATTTGGACCTGGTGACTTGGTCCCTACCTGGGCTCATCGGGACATGGTTCCACTGCATTGCCTGCAGATTGGCCTCATCTGGACCTGGCAATCTGGTCCCAACCTGAGCATCACCAGGCATGGTTCCTCTGCTGGCCTGAGGTTGGCCTCACCTGGACCTGGTAAGTGGGGTTGCCACCTGGGCCTCCCCCATACCTTGTGACACAGGCCCCACGTGGGCCTCTCTTTGACATGGTGAATCTGGTCCTTTCCTGGTCCTCACTCGGAACTAGTAAGTCTGGACACAACATGGGAATCTCTGGACCTGGTGAATCGGTCCCATTGGGCCTCACCCAGTCCTGGTGACTTTGTTCCCCACCTGGACCTGATTGCTGTGGACTACTTTGGGCCTCACCTGGACGGGTGACTCTGACGTAACTGGGACTCACCCAGATCTGGTGACTCTGGTCCTCACCTGTGGCCATTATGAACTGGATACTCTGTTCCACACCTGAGACTCACCTGGACATGATGAAGCTGGATCCCCGTCTGGGCCACAGCCTGACATGGTGACTCAGGTCCCCATCTGGATATCACCAGAATCGGGTGACTCTGTTCCCCCTCTGGGACTCACCCGGGCTGGGACACTGGTCCTCAACTGGGCACAACTGGGACCTGGTGAATATACTCCTCACTTAGGTCTCGTCTGGACCTTGTGACACTTTTCCCACCTGGCATCATGGGACATGGTTACTCTGTTCCCTCTGAGCCTCACCTGGACATGATAACTTTGCTCCACACTTGACCTCAATTGGTCTTGATGACTCTGATCCCCCGCACCTAGGCCGCAAGACTGAACCTAGTGACGTGGTCCCCACCTGGGTCACACCTGGACCTGGTGACGTGGTCCCACATGGGTCTCACCTGGACCTGGTGGTCTCGTTCCTACATGAACCACGCCTGGACCTGGTGACTCTGGCGTTCTTGTAGACTAACTTTTACCTGGTGAATCCGGTCCCCACTAGGGACTCCCGTGGATCTGATGACTCTGGCCTGCAGGTTGGTCCTCACCAGGACCTGGTGAGTGGGTTGCCACCCTGGGCCTCACCCATACCTGGTGACTCAAGTCCCTACGTGGGCCCATTGGACCTGGTGAATCTTGTCCTTACCCGGTCCCCTCCTCGACCCGGGGACTCTTGTCACCACCTGGGCCTCACCTGGACCTGGTGAATCTGGTCCACATCTGGGCATCACCCAGTCCTGGTGACTTTGTTCCCCACCTGGACCTGATTGCTGTGCCCTTCTTGGCCTCACCTGGACTGGTGAGTCTGATCCTATCAGTGGGTCACCCAGACCGGGTGACTCTTGTCCTCACCTGGGCATCATTGGGTACCTGGTGACTCTGTACCACACCTGAGCCTCACCTGGAAATGTTGACTCTGGAACCGCCTCTGGGCCTCACCCTGACCTAGTGACTCTGGTCCCCATCTGGATGTCACATGGACAAGGTGATTCTGGTACCCCCTAGGCCTCAAACAGATCTGGTGACTCTGGTCTTCAAAGGGGAATCACCTGTACCTAGTGAATATGCTCCATCTGGGCCTCATATGGGACCTGGTGTCTCAGGTCCCTACCTGGTCATCATCGGGACATGGTTCCACTGCATGGCCTGCAGGTTGTCCTCACCTGGACCTGTAACTCTGTTCCCTACTAAGGCATCATCGGGACATGGTTCCTCTTCATGGCCTGCAGGTTGGCCTCACCTGGACCTGGTGAGTGGGGTGGTAATCTGCGCCTCACACATACATTGTGACACAGGTCCAACGTGGATCTCACTTGGACCTGGTGAATCTCGTCCTTAACTGGTCCTCACCCGGAACTGGTAACTCTGGTCCACACCTGGGAATAACCTGGACCTTGTGAATCTGGTCCCCATCTTGGCCTCACACAGTCCTGGTGACTTTGTTCCCATCTGAACCTCATTGCTGTGTACACCTTCTTGGCCTCACCTGGAACTGGTGACTCTGATCCTAACTGGGTCTCATCCAGATCTGGTGACTCTGGTCCTCACCTGTGGACCATTATGACCCGGATACTCTTTTCCACACCTGAGAGTCACTTGGTCATGATGACTCTGGATCCCCTCTGGGCCTCACTCTGACATGGTGACTCTGGTCCCCATCTGGATGTCACCTAGACCAGGTGAATATGGTACCCCTCTAGGCCTCAACTAGACCGGGTGATCTGGACTTCAACTGGGCCTCACCGGGACCTAGTGAATATACTCCCCACCTGCGCCTCATCTGGACGTGGTGACTCGGGTTCTACCTGGCATTATCGGGACAATGTTTACTGTATGCCCGACTGGGACTGACCTGATCCTGGTAACTCTGGTCCTGACTTTGGCATCTTCTCTACCGGGTGACTCTGGCTCCACCTGGGCTCACCTGTAACTGGTGACTCTGATCCTAAGCATGGCCTCACCTGACCTGGTGACTGTTGTTCCCATCGGGACCTCACCTGGACCTCATGTCTCTGGTCCACCAGGTCCTCACCAGGACCTGGTGTCTCTGGTACCCACCTGGGTAGCATCAGGATATGGTTACACTCTTCACTAACAGTGACCCAGCCGGACCTATTAACTCTGGTCTTCACCTGGGTGCACAACTGGACATGGTGACACTGGTACCCACTTGGGTCTGACCTGAACATGGTGAGTGGGATCCCCGCCTGGTCCTCACCTGTAACTGGTGATTCTCATTCCCACATGGACATCATGTGGACCTGGTGGCTGCAGTTTTTCTAGCTTCTCATATACCTCGTGACTCTGGTCCCCACCAGGGCCTCACCGGGACCTGGTGAGTGTGGTTGCCACTGCAACCTCACCTGGACCTGGTGATTCTGGTCTGCACCTGAGACTACCCTGGATCTGGTGACTGTAGTCCCCACCTGGGCTTCACCTGGATTTGGGGACTTCGGTCCCCATCTGGGACTCACCTGGCACTGTTGACTATCGTCCTGAACTGGGCAAATTTGGGACCCGGTGACTGTGTTCCACAACTAGACCTCACCTGGATCAAGTGACTCTGGTCCCCCTCTGGGTCTCACCGTGCCGTAGTGGACTGTGAACCCCACTTTAGCATGACTTGGACCTGTTGACCCTGGTTGCCACCTGCGCCTGACCTCGAACTGCTGACAACTGGTTCTTTCAAGGGCGTCCCCTGGACATGGTGATCCTGGTGCCCACATGGGCCTCACCTGGACCTGGTGACTCTTGTCACCACCGGGAAGTCACCTGGATCTGCTTACTGTGTTCCACACCTGGGCCTCAAGTAGACCTGTTGACCATGGTCCCCAAGCCGGCCTCACATGGACCTGTTGCCTCTGATCCCCACCGGGGCTTCACGTATACCTGGCAACTCTGGTCCTCACATTCGCCTCATCTGGACCTAGTGACTCTGGTCCCCACCTGGGCTTCACCTGGATCTGATGACTCTGGTCCCCACCTGGACTTCACCTGGATCTGGTGACTCTGGTCCCCACCTGAACCTGACCTGCATCTGGTGACTCTGGTCCTCAGTTTGGCCTCACCTGGACCTGGTGAGTGGGGTTGCCACCTGGACCTCACCCATACCTGGTGACTCAGGTCCCCACTTGGGCCTCTTGGACCTGGTGAATCTGGTAATTCCTGGTCACCCACCTGGGAATCCCCTGGACCTGGAGAATCTGGTCGCCATCTGGGCCTCATCCAGTCCTGGTGACTTTGCTCCCCACCTGGACCTGATTGCTGTGGACTCCTTTTGGGCCTCACCTGGAACTGGTGAGTCTGATCCTAACTGGGCCTCACCCAGATCTGGTGACTCTGGTCCTCACCTGGCGGACCACTATGACCTGGATACTCTGTTCCACACCTGAGCCTCACCTGGACATAATGACTCTGGATCCTCTCTGGGCCTCACTCTGACATGGTGACTCTGGTCCCCATCTGGATGTCACCTAGACCAGGTGAATCTGGTACCCCTGTCGGCCTCAACCAGACCTGGTGACTCTGGTCCTCAACTGGGCCTCACCTGGAGCTAGTGAAGATGCTCCTCACCTGCGCCTCATCTGGACGTGGTGACTCGGGTACTACCTGGGCATCCTCGGGACATGGTTACTCTATTCCCCAATGGGACTTGACCTGATCCTAGTAACTCTGGTCCTGTCTTTGGCCTCTTTTGTACCAGGTCACTCTGGCTCCACCTGGGCCTCAACCTGTAACTGGAAACTCTGATCCTAAGCATGGCCTCACCTGACCTGGGTGACTGTGGTTCCCATCGGGATCTTCCTGGACCTCATGTCTCTGGTCCCACCTGGCCTCACCAGGACCTGGTGTCTCCGGTACACACCTGGTAGCATTAGGATATGGTTACACTGTTCACTAACAGTGACCCAGCAGGACCTATTTACTCTGGTCTTCACCTGGGCCACACCTGGACATGGTGACACTGGATCCCACCTGGGTCTCAACTTGACATGGTGAGTCAGATACCCACCTGGTCCCTTGTGTAACTTGCTTGATTCTCCGGCCCACATGACATCATGTGGACCTGGTGCTGCAGTGTTTCTAGCTTCTCATGTACCTTGTGACTCTGGTCCCCGCCAGGGCCTCACTGGGTCCTGGAATGTTGTTGGCCACCTGCATCTCACTTGGACCTGGGTGATTATGGTCTGGCACCTGAGACTACCCTGGATCTACTTGACTGTGGTCCCCATCTGGGCTTCACCTGGATATTTGGACTCCGGTCCCCATCTGGGCCTCACCTGGCCCTGTTGACTATCGTCCTCAACTGGGCAAATTTGGGACCCGGTGACTGCGTTCCACAACTGGACCTCACCTGGATCAGGTGACTCTGGTCCGCCTCTGGGTCTCACCGTGCCGTAGTGACTGTGAACCCCACTTTGGCATGACTTGGACCTTTTGACCCTGGTTGCCACCTGCGCCTGACCTCGAAATGTTGACACTGGTCCTTTCAAGGGCGTCCCCTGGACATGGTGATCCTGGTGCCCACATGGGCCTCACCTGGACCTGGTGACTCTTGTCACCAACCGGGAAGTCACCTGGATCTGCTTACTGTGTTCCACACCTGGGCCTCAAGTAGACCTGTTGACCATGGTCCCCAAGCCGGCCTCACATCGGACCTGTTGCCTCTGATCCCCACCGGGGCTTCACGTATACCTGGCAACTCTGGTCCTCACATTCGCCTCATCTGGACCTAGTGATTCTGGTCCCCACCTGGGCTTCACCTGGATCTGATGACTCTGGTCCCCACCTGGACTTCACCTGGATCTGGTGACTCTGGTCCCCACCTGGACCTGACCTGCATCTGGTGACTCTGGTCCTCAGTTTGGCCTCACCTGGACCTGGTGAGTGGGGGTTGCCACCTGGAACCTCACCCATACCTGGTGACTCAGGTCCCCACTTGAGCCTCTTGGGACCTGGTGAATCTGGTAATTCTGGGTCACCACCTGGGAATCCCCTGGACCTGGAGAATCTGGCGCCATCTGGGCCTCACCCAGTCCTGGTGACTTTGCTCCCCACCTGGACCCTGATTGCTGTGGACGTCCTTTTGGGGCCTCACCTGGAACTGGTGAGTCTGATCCTAACTGGGCCTCACCCAGATCTGGTGACTCTGGTCCTCACCTGCGGACCACTATGACCTGGATACTCTGTTCCCACACCTGAGCCTCACCTGGACATAATGACTCTGGATTCCTCTCGGGCCTCACTCTGACATGGTGACTCTGGTCCCCATCTGGATGTCAACTAGACCAGGTGAATTCTGGTACCCCTGTCGGCCTCAACCAGACCTGGTGACTCTGGTCCTCAACTGGGCCTCACCTGGACCTAGTGAACATGCTCCTCACCTGCGCCTCATCTGGACGTGGTGACTCGGGTACTACCTGGGCATCCTCGGGACATGGTTACTCTATTCCCCAATGGGACTGACCTGATCCTAGTAACTCTGGTCCTGTCTTTGGCCTCTTTTGTACCAGGTCACTCTGGCTCCACCTGGGCCTCACCTGTAACTGGAACTCTGATCCTAAGCATGGCCTCACCTGACCTGGTGACTGTGGTTCCCATCGGGATCTTACCTGGACCTCATGTCTCTGGTCCCACCTGGGCCTCACCAGGACCTGGTGTCTCCGGTACACACCTGGGTAGCATTAGGATATGGTTACACTGTTCACTAACAGTGACCCAGCCGGACCTATTTACTCTGGTCTTCACCTGGGCCACACCTGGACATGGTGACACTGGATCCCACCTGGGTCTCAACTTGACATGGTGAGTCAGATCCCCCTGGTCCTCTTGTGTAACTGCTGATTCTCCGGCCCACATGGACATCATGTGGACCTGGTGGCTGCAGTGTTTCTAGCTTCTCATGTACCTTGTGACTCTGGTCCCCGCCAGGGCCTCACTGGGTCCTGGGGAATGTTGTTGCCACCTGCATCTCACTTGGACCTGGTGATTATGGTCTGCACCTGAGACTACCCTGGATCTACTGACTGTGGTCCCCATCTGGGCTTCACCTGGATATTTGGACTCCGGTCCCCATCTGGGCCTCACCTGGCCCTGTTGACTATCGTCCTCAACTGGGCAAAATTGGGACCCGGTGACTGTGTTCCAAAACTGGACGTCACCTGGACCAGGTGACTCTGGTCCCCTCTGGGTTCACCGTGCCTAGTGACTGTGAACCCCACGTTGGCCTGACTTGACCTGCTGACCCTGGTTGCCACCTGCGTCTAACCTCGAACTGTTGACTCTGGTATTTTCAAGGGCCCCCCTGTACCTGGTGATCCTGTTCCCCACCTGGGCCTCACCTGGACGTGGTGACTCTTGTCACCACCGGGGACTCACCAGGACCTGCTTACTGTGTTCCACACCTGGGCCTCAAGTAGACTTGTTGACCATGGTCCCCAAGCCGGCCTCACATGGACCTGTTGCCTCTGATCCCCACCGGGGCCTCAAGTGTACCTGGGAACTCTGGTCCTCACCTGGGTCTCATCTGGTCCTAGAGACTCTGTCTCCACCTGGGCTTCACCTGGATCTGGTGACTCAGGTCCCCACCTGGACTTACCTGGATCCGTTGACACTGGTCCCCACCTGGACCTCTCCTGGACCTGGTGACTCTCTTTACAACATGGACCTCACCTGGATCTGGTGACTCTGGTCCTCAGTTTGGCCTCACCTGGACCTGGTGTCTCTCGTCCCCACTTGAACCTAACTCAGAACTGCTGAATATTGCCCCAACCTGGCCACATCCATACCTGGTGACTCTTGTCCCACCTTTGCCTCAATTCCACCTGATGAATCTGGTCCTCACGTTTGCCTCACATGGACCTGGCACTCAGCTGGACCTGTGACTTAGCTGGATAGAGTGGATCTGGTTCCCACAAGGGGTCACCTGATACTGGTGACTGTGGTTTTTTCTATGCCTCATCAGGACCTAGTGATTCTGTTCCCCATCTGGGCCTGCATGGCCCTAGTGACTCTGGTACTCACCCAGGCATCATTGCGACCTGGATACTCTATTCCACACTTGGCCTCACTTTGACCAGGACCTCTGGTCCCATTCTGGACCTCAAACTAATCTGGTTACTCTGGTTCCCCCTCTGGGCCTCACCCTTACCTGGTGCCTGGTCACCCCTTGGGCTTCATTTGGGCCTGGTGAATCTGGTCCTTAGGTGGTCCGCACCTGGATCTGGTGACTGGTCGCCCCTGGACCTCTCTGGACTTGGTGAATCCTGTTGCCACCTGGGCCTCACTTGGACCTTGTGACTGTGGTCCCACGTGGACCTCACCTGGATCTGGGGGCTCTGGTTCCCATTTGGGGCTCTCCTGGACCTGGTTCCTGTGGTCTCCATCTGGCCTATCCTGGAACACAATGACTCTGATCCATATTTGTGCCTCTCCTGCACTTGTTGACTCTGGTCTTTACCTGGGCATCATTGGACCTGGATACTCTCTTATACCTGGGCCTCACCTGGACCTGGTGATAGAGGTCCCACCTTGGCCTCACCTGGATGAGGTGACTGGTTCCCACAGGGACCTCACCTGGTCCTGGTGACTCAGGTCCTCATATGGGCATTGGGACCTGGTTTCTCAGTTCCACATAGGGGCCTCACCTGGACCTAATGATTCACCTTCCCCTCTGGGCCTCACCCTGACGTGGTGACTCTGGTCCCCACCTGGATATCACCAGAACCGGGTGACTCTGGTCTCCCTCTGAGACTCAGCGGAGCTGTGGACACTGGTTCTCAACTAGGCCTCAACAGGACCTGATGAATCTACTCTTCACTTAGGCCTCGTCTGACCTTGTGACTCTTTTCCCACCTGGCATCAATGGGACATTGTTACTCTGTTCCCCACCTGGGCCTCACCTGGACATGATAACTTTGCTCCATTCTTTGGCCTCAACTGGTCCTGATGACTCTCGTCCCCCCACCTAGGCCTCAATAGGGACCTGGTGACTGTGTTCCCCACCTGGGTCTCCCTGGACCTGGTGACTCTCGTTCCTACATGAACCACACCTGGACTTGGTGACTGTGGTGTTCTTGTAGACTCACATTTCCCAGGTGACTCAGGTCCCCACTAGGGCCTCACATCGATCTGGAGACTCTGGCCTGCAGGTTCGACTCACCTGGACTTGGTGAGTGGGGTTGACACCTGGGCGTCACCCATACCTGGTGACTCAGGTCCCCACGTGGGCCTCTTGGACCTGGTGAATCTGGTCCTTACCTGGTCCTCCAGGACCTGGTAACCCTGGTCACCACCTGGGAATCACCTGGACCTGGTGATTCTGGTCCCCATCTGGGCCTCACCCAGTCCTGTTGACTTTCTTCCCCACCTGGACCTGATTGCTGTGGACTCCTTCTTGGCCTCAACTGGAACTGTTGACTCTGATCCTAACTGGGCCTCACCCAGATCTGGTGACTCTGGTCCTCACTGTGGACCATTATGACCTGGATACTCTGTTCCACACCTGAGCCTCACCTGGACATGCTGACTCTGGATCCCCTCTGGGCCTCACCCTGACATGGTGACTCTGGTCCCCGTCTGGATGTCACCTAGACAGGTGAATCTGGAACCCTCTAGGCCTCAACTTGTCCTGGTGACTCTGGGCCTCAACTGGGCCTCACCGGGACCTAGTGAACATGCTCCACACCTGCGCCTCATCTGGACCTGGTGACTCTGGTTTACCTGGGCATCACCGGGACATGGTTACTCTATTCCCCACTGGGACAGACCTGATCCTGGTAACTCTGGTCCTGACGTTGGCATCTTCTGTACCAGGTGACTCTGGCTCAAACCTGGGCTCACCAGTAACTAGTGACTCTGATCCAAAGCATGGCCTCACCTGACCTGGTGACTGTGGTTCTCATCGGACCTCACCTGGACCTCAGGTCTCTGGTCCCACCTGGGCCACCAGGACCTGGTGTCTCTGGTACCCACCTGGGTAGCATCAGGATATGGTTACACTGTTCACTATCAGTGACCCAGCCGGACCTATTAACTCTGGTCTTCACCTGGGCCACAACTGTACATGGTGACACTGGTTCCCACATGGGTCTCACCTGGACATTGTGAGTCGGATCCCCACCTGGTCCTCACTGGTAACTGGTGATTCTCGTTCCCAAATGTACATCATGTGGTCCTGGTGGCTGCAGTGTTTCTAGATTCTCATGTACCTCGTGACTCTGGTCCCCACCAGGGCCTCAACGGGACCTGGTAAGTTTGGCTGCCACCTGCACCTCACCTGCACCTGATGATTCTGGTCTGCACGTGAGACTACCCTGGATATGGTGATGTGGTCCTCACCTCGGCTTCACTGCTTTGGGGACTCAGGTCCCCATCTGGGCCTCACCTGGCCCTGTTGACCATGGTCCTCAACCTGGCAAACCTGCGACCCGGTGACTGTGTTCCACAACTGGACCTGAACTGGACCAGGTGACTCTGGTCCCACTCAGGGTATCACCGTGCCGTACTGACTGTGAACCCCACTTTGGCTTGACCTGAACCTTCTGACCCTGGTTGCCACCTGCGTCTGATTTCGAACTGTTGACTGTGGTTCTTTCAAGGGCCTCCCCTGTACCTGGTGATCCTGGTGCCCACCTGGGCCTCACCTGGACGTGGTGACTCTTGTCACCACCGGGGACTCACCTGGACCTGCTTACTGTGTTCCACACCTGGGCCTCAAGTAGTCCTGTGACCATGATCCCCAAGCCGGCCTCACATGGACCTGTTGTCTCTGATCCCCAGCTGGGCCTCACGTGTAACTGGTAACTCTGGTCCCCACCTGGGTCTCACTGGACCTAGTGACTCTGGTCCCCACCTGGACCTCACCTGGATCTGGTGACTCTGGTCCTCAGTTTGGCCTCACCTGGACCTGGTGTCTCTCTCCCCACTTTGACCTATCTCAGAACTGCTGAATCTTGCCCCACCTAGGCCGCACCCAGACCTGGTGACTCTTGTCCCCAGCTATGCCTCAATTCGACCTGATGAATCTGGTCCTCACGTGGGCCTCACATGGACCTGGGACTCAGCTGGTTGAGTGGCTCTGGTTCCCACAAGGGGCTCACCTGATATTACTGACTGTGGTCTTATTCTATGCCTCACCAGGACCTAGTGATTCTGTTCCCCATCTGGGCCTGCATGGCCCTAGTGACTGTGGTCCTCACCCAGGAACCATTGGGACCTGGATACTCTATTCCAACCTGGGCCTCACTTTGACCAGGGACCTTTGGTCCCATTCTGGGCCGCAAACTAAACTGGTTACTCTGGTTCCCCCTCTGGTCCTCACCCTTACCTGGTGACTCTGGTCACCCCTTGGGCTTCACTTGGGCCTGGTGAATCTGGTCCTTAGCTGGTCCGCACCTGGATCTGGTGACTGGTCGCCACCTGGCCCTCACCTGGACTAGGTGAACCCTGGTGCCAACAGCGCCTCACCTGGACCTTGTAACTGTGGTCCCACGTGGACCTCACCTCGATCTGGTGTCTCTGGTTCCCATATGGGGCTCTCCTGGACCTGGTTCCTGTGGTCTCCATCTGGCCTCACCTGGAACACAATGACTCTGATCCATATTTGTGCCTCTCATGGACCTGTTGACTCTGGTCCTTACCTGGGCATCATTGGAACCCGGATACTCTCTTATATACCTGGGCCTCACCTGGACCTGATGAATGTGGTCCCACCTGGGCCTCACCTGGATGAGGTCACTGGTTCCCACAGGGACCTCACCTGTACCTGGTGACTCAGGTCCTCAAATGGGCATCATGGGACCTGGTTTCTCAGCTCCATCGGGGACTCACCTGGACCTAGTGATTCTCGTCCCCGTCTGGGCCTCACCCTGACGTGGTGACTGGTCCACACCTGGATATCACCAGAACCGGGTGACTCTGGTCCCCCTCTGGGACTCACCCGGAGCTGGTGACACTGGTCCTCAACTGGGCCTCAAAAGGACCTGGTGAATCTACTCCTCACTTAGGCCTCATCTGGACCTTGTGACTCTTTTCCCACCTGGCATCAATGGGACATGGTTACTCTGTTCCCCACTGGGCCTCACTTGGACATGATAAATTTGCTGCACACTTTGGCCTCAAATGGTCCTGATGACTCTGGTCCCCCCACGTAAGCCACAAACTGCACCTGGTGACTGTGGTCCCCACCTGGGTCTCACCTGGACCTGGTGACTCTCGTTCCCACATGAACCACACCTGGACCTGGTGACTGTGGTATTCTTGTAGACTCACATTTACCTGGTGACTCCGGTCCCCACTAGGGCCTCACCTGGATCTGGTGACTCTGGCCTGCAGCTTGGCGTCACCTGGACCTGGTGAGTGGGGTTGCCACCTGGGCCTAACCCATAACTGGTGACTAATTCCCCACGTGGGCCTCTTGAACCTGGTGAATCTGGTCCTTACCTGGTCCTCTCCCAGACCCAGGGACTCTGCTCAACACCTGGGCCTCACCTGGACCTGGTGAATCTGGTCCCCATCTGGGCCTCACCCAGTCCTGGTGACTTTGTTCCCCACCTGGACCTGATTTCTGTGGACTCTTTCTTGGCCTCACCTGGAAGTGGTGACTCTGATCCTATCTGCGCTCACCCAGATCTGGTCACTCTGGTCCTCACCTGTGGACCATTATGACCTGGATACTCTGCTCCACACCTGAGACTCACCTGGACATGATGACTCTGGATCCCCTCTATGCCTCACCCTGACATGGTGACGCTGGTCCCCTTCTGGATATCACCTAGACCAGGTTAACCTGGTTCCCCTCTAGGCCTCAACTTGACCTGGAGACTCTGGTCCTCAACTGGGCCTCACCAGGACCTAGTGAACATGCTCCCCACCTGCGCCTCATCTGGACCTGGTGACTCTGGTTCTCCCTGGGCATCATCGGGACATGGTTACTCTATTCCCCACTGGGACTGACCTTATCCTGGTAACTCTGCTCCTGACTTTGGCCTCTTCTGTACCAGGTGACTCTGGCTCCACCTGGGCCTACCTGTAACTGGTGACTCTGATCCAAATCATGGCCTCACCAGACCTGGTGACTGTGGTTCCCATCGGGACCTCACCTGGTCCTCATGTCTCTGTTCTCACCTGGGCCTCACCAGGACCTGGTGTTTCTCGTACCCACCTGGGTAGCATCAGGATATGGTTACACTGTTCACTAACAGTGACCCAGCCGGACCTATTATCTCTGGTCTTCACCTCGCCACACATGGACATGGTGACACTGGTTACCACCTCGGTCTCACCTGGACATGGTGAGTCTGATCCCCATCTGGGCCTCAATGTAACTGGTGATTCTCGTTCCCACATGGACATCATTTGGACCTGCCGGCTGCAGTGTTTCTAGCTTCTCATGCACCTCGTGGCTCTGGTCCCCACCAGGGCCTCACCGGGACCTGTTGAGTGTGGTTGCCACCTGCACCTCACCTGGACTTTGCTGATTCTTGTCTGCCCCTGAGACTACCCTGGATCTGGTGACTGTGGTCCCCACCTGGGCTTCACCTGGATTTGGGGACTCCGGTCCCCATCTGGGCCTCACCTGGCCCTGATGACCATGGTCCTCAACTGGGCACAATTGGGACCCGGTGACTGTGTTCCACAACTGGACCTCACCTGGACCAGGTGACTCTGGTCCCCCTCTGGGTCTCACCGTGCCCTAGTGACTGTGAATCCAACTTTGGCCTGACTTGGACCTGCTGACGCTGGTTGCCACCTGCCCTGACCTCGAACTGTTGACTCTGGTTCTTTCAAGGGCCTCCCCTGTACCTGGTGATCCTGGTCCCCACCTGAGCCTCACCTGGACGTGGTGACTCTTGTCAACACCGGGGACTCACCTGGACCTGCTTACTGTGTTCCACACCTGGGTCTCAAGTAGACGTGTTGACCATGGTCCCCAAGGCGGCCCCACATGTACCTGTTGCCTCTGATCCCCACCGGGGCCTCACGTGTACCTGGTAACTCTGGTCCTCACCTGGGCCTCATCTGGACCTAGTGACTCTGGTCCCCACCTGGGCTTCACCTGGATCTGGTGACTCTGGTCCCCACCTGGACCTCACCTGGATCTGGTGACACTGGTCCTCAGTTTGCCCTCACCCAGACCTGGTGACTCTTGTCCCCAGCTATGCCTCAATTCGACCTGATGAATCTGGTCCTCACGTGGGCCTCACATGGATCTGGGACTCAGCTTGTTAGAGTGGCTCTTGTTCCCACAAGGATCTCACCTGATACTGGTGACTGTGGTCTTATTGTATGCCTCACCAGGACCTAGTGATTCTGTTCCCCATCTGGGCCTGCATGGCCCTAGTGACTCTGGTCTGACCCAGGCATCATTGGGACCTGGATACTCTCTTATATACCTGGGCCTCACCTGAATCTGGTGACTCTGGCCTGCAGGTTGGCCTCACATGGACTTTGTTAGTGGGATGCCACGTGGGCCTTACCCATACCTGGTGACTCAGGTCCCCACGTGGGCCTCTTGGACCTGGTGAATCTGGTCCTTACCTGGTCTTCTCCCAGACCCGGGGAATCTGGTCACAACCTGGGCCTCACCTTGACCTGGTGAATCTGGCCCCCATCTGGGCCTCACCCAGTCCTGGTGACTATGTTCCCCACCTGGACCTGATTGCTCTGGACTCTTTCTTAGCCTCACCTGGAACTGGTGACTCTGATCCTATCTGTGCGTCACCCAGACCTGTTGACTCTGGTCCTCACCTGGGCATCATTGGTACCTGGTTACTCTGTTCCACACCTGAGCCTCACCTGGACATGATGTCTCTGGGACCTCTCTGGGTCTCACCCTGACCTGGTGATCTGATCCCCATCTGGATGTCACCTGGACCAGGTGATTCTGGTACCCCTCTAGGCCTCAACCAGATCTGGTGACTCTTTTCCTCAACTGGGCCTCACCTGGACCTAGTGAATATGCTCCATCTGGGCCTCATTTGGACCTGGTGACTCTGGTCACTCACTGGGCATCATCGGGAAATGGTTCCACTGCATGGCCTGCTGGTTGGCCTCACCTGGACCTGGTAACTCTGGTCCCTACTGGGCATCATCGGGACATGGTTCCTCTGCATGGCCTGCAGGTTCGCCTCATTTGACCTGGTGAGTGGGGTTCCCACGTGGGTCTTACCCATGCCTGGTGACACAGGTCCCCACGTGGGCCTCACTTGAACCTGGTGAATGTGGTCCTTACCTAGTCCTCACCCGGAACTGGTAAATCTGGTCACCACCTGGGCATCACCTAGTCCTGGTGACTTTGTTCCCCACCTGGACCTGATTGCTGTGGACACCTTCTTGGCCTCACCTGGAAGTGGTAATTCTGATCCTAACTGGGCCTCTTCCAGATCTGGTGACTCTGGTCCTCACCTGTGGACCATTATGACCTGGATACTCTGTTCCACACCTGAGCCTCACCTGGACATGATGACTCTGGATCCCCTCTGGGCCTCACCCTGACATGGTTACTCTGGTCCCCATCTGGATGTCACCTAACCAGGTGAATCTGGTACCCCTCTAGGCTCAACCAAACCTGGTGACTCTAGTCCTCAACTGGGTCTGCCCGGGACCTAGTGAATATGCTCCCCAACTGCGCCTCATCTGGACATGATGACTCTGGTTCTACGTGGGCATCATCGGGACATGGTTACTCTATTCCCCACTGGGAGTGACCTGATCCTTGTAACACTGGTCTGACTTTGGCATTTTCTGTACCAGGTGACTCTGGCTCACCTGGGCCTCACCTGTAACTGGTGACTCTTATCCTAAGCATGGCCTCACCTGACTTGGTGACTCTGGTCCCCATTAGGATGTAACCTGGACCAGGTGATTCTGGTACCCCTCTAGGCCTCAACCAGTTCTGGTGACTCTGGTCCTCAATTGGCTTCACCTGGACCTAGTGAATATGCTCCATCTGGGCCTCATTTGGACCTGGTGACTGTCGTCCCTACCTGGGCATCATCGGGACATGGTTCCGCACATGGCCTGCAGGTTGGCCTCACCTGGACCTGGTGAGTGGGATTGCCACCTGTGGCTAACCCATACCTGGTGACTCAGGTCCCCACGTGGGCCTCTTGGACCTGGTGAATCTGGTCCTTACCTCTTCTTCTCTCCCAACCTGGGGACTCTGGTCATCACCTGGGCCTCACTTGGACAAGGTGAACTGGTCCCCATCTGGGCCTCACCCAGTCCTGGTTACTTTGTTCCCCACCTGGAACTGATTGCTGTGGACTCTTTCTTTGCCTCACCTGGAACTGGTGACTCTGATCCTATCTGCGCGTCACCCAGATCTGGTGACTCTGGTCCTCATCTGGGCATCATTGGTACCTGGTGACTCAGTTCCACCCCTGAACCTCACCTGGACATGATGACTCTGGAACCTCTCTGGGCCTCACCCTGTCCTGGTGACTCTGGTCCCCATCTGGATGTCACCTGGACCAGGTGATTCTGGTACCCCTCTGAGCCTCAACCAGATCTGGTGACTCTGGTCCTCTACTGGGCCTCACCTGGACCTAGTGAATATGCTCCATCTGGGCCTCATTTGGACCTGGTGACTCTGGTCCCTACCTGGGCATCATCGGGACATGGTTCCACTGCATGGCCTGCAGGTTGGCATCACCTGGACCTGGTAACTCTGGTTCCTACATGTACATCATCGGGACACGGTTCCTCTGCATGGCGCGAAGGATGGCCTCTCCTGGACCTGGTGAGTTTGGTTGCAACCTGTGCCTCACCCGTACCTGGGGACACAGGTCCCCGCTTGGGCCTCTTGGACCTGGTGAATCTGGTCCTTACCTGGTCGTCTCCCAGCCCCGGGTCTCTGGTCACCACCTGGGAATCACCTGGACCTGGTGAATCTGGTCCCCAGGGCCTCACCCAGTCCTGGTGACTTTGTTCCCCACCTGGACTGATTGCTGTGGACTCCTTCTTGGCCTCACCTGTAACTGGTGACTCTGATCTATCTGCGCGTCACCAAGACCTGGTGACTCTGGTCCTCACCTGGGCATCATGGTACCCGGTGACTCTGTTCTACACCTGAGCCTCACCTGGACATGATGACTCTGGAACCTCTCTGGGCCTCACCTTCCTGGTGACTGTGGTCCCCATCTGGATGTCACCTGGACCAGGGATTCTTGTACCCCTCGGCCTCAACCAGATCTGGTGACTCTGGTCCTCAACTGGGCCTCACCTGGACCTAGTGAATATGCTCCATCTGGGCCTCATTGGACCTGGTGACCCTGGTCCTACCTGGGCATCATCGGGACATGGTTCACTGCATGGCCTGCAGGTTGGCTCACTGGACCTGGTAACTCTGGTCCCTACCTGGGCATCATCGGGACATGGTTCCACTGCATGGCCTGCAGGTTGGCCTCACCTGGACCTGTTTGCTGTGGACTCCTACTTGGTTTCACCTGGAACTGCTGACTCTGATCCTTACTGGGCCTCACCCAGATCTGGTGACTCTGGTCCTCACCTGTGGACCATTATGACCTGGATACTCTGTTCCACACCTGAGCCTCACCTGGACATGATGACTCTGGATCCCCTCTGGGCCTCAGCCTGACATGGTGACATGGGCCCCATCTGGATGTCACCAAGACCAGGTGAATCTGGTACCCCTCTAGGCCTCAACGTGACCTGGTGACTCTGGTCCTCAACTGGGCCTCACCGGGACCTAGTGAATATGCTCCCCACCTCCACCTCATCTGGAACTGGTGACTCTGGTTCTACCTGGGAATCATTGGGACATGGTTACTCTATTCCCCACTGGGACTGCCCTGATCCTGGTAACTCTGGTCCTGACTTTGGCCTCTTCTGTACCAGGTGACTCTGGCTCCACCTGGTCCTCACCTGTAACTGGTGATTGTCGTCCGGGACTTCACCTGGATCTGGTGACTCTGGTCCCCACCTGGACCTCACCTGGACCTGGTGACTCTCTTTCCAACATGGACCTCACTTGGATCTGGTGACTCTGGTCCTCAGTTTGGCCTCTCATGGACCTGGTATCTCTCGTCCCCACTTGGTCCTAACTCAGTACTCTGCTGAATCTTGTCCCACCTAGGCCGCACACCAACCTGGTGACTCTTGTCCCCAGCTATGCCTCAGTTCAACCTGATGAATCTGATCCTCACGTGGGCCTCACATGGACCTGGGGCTCAGCTGGATAGAGTGGCTCTGGTTCCCACAAGTGGCTCCACTGATACTGCTGACTGTGGTCTTATTCTATGCCTCACCGGGACCAAGTGATTCTGTTCCCCATCTGGTCTGCATGGCCCTAGTGACTCTGGTCCTCACCCAGGCATCATTGGGACCTGGATACTCTATTCCACACCTGGGCCTCACTTTGACCAGGACCTCTGGTCCCATTCTGGGCCTCAAACTAAACTGGTTACTCTGGTTCCCCTCTGGGCCTCACCCTTACCTGGTGACGCTGGTCACCCTTGGGCTTCACCTGGGCCTGGTGAATCTGGTCCTTAGCTGGTCCTCACCTGGATCTGCTGACTGATCGCCACCTGGGCCTCACCTGGACTTGGTGAATCCTGTTGCCACCTGCGCCTCACCTGGACCTTGTGACTGGGTCCCACCTGGACCTCACCTGGATCTGGTGTCTCTGGTTCCCATATGGGGCTCTCCTGGACCTGGTTCCTGTGGTCTCCATCTGGCCTCACCTGGAACTCAATGACTCTGATCATATTTTGGGCTCTCCTTGACCTGTTGACTCAGGACCTTACCTAGGCATCATTGGGACCTGGATAGTCTCTATATACCTGGGCCTCACCTGGAACTGGTTACTGTGGTCCCACATGGCCTCACCTGGAGGAGGTGACTGGTTCCCACAGGGACCTCAACTTCACCTGGTACTCAGGTCCTCATATGGGCATCATGGGACCTGGTTTCTTAGTTACACATAGGGGCTTTCATCTGGACCTAGTGATACTCGTCCCCCTGGGCCTCACTCTGACGTGGTGACTCTGGTCCCCACCTGGATATCACCAGTACCGAGTGCCTCTGGTCCCCTCTGGGACTCCCCCTGTGCTGGGGACACTATTCTTCAACGGGCCTCAACAGGACCTAGTGAATCTACTCCTCACTTAGGCCTCGTCTGGACCTTGTGACTCTTTTCGCACCTGGCACAATGGGACATTGTTACTCTGTTCCACAACTCGGCCTCACCTGGACATGATAACTTTACTCCACACTTTGGCCTCAACTGGTTCTGATGACACTGGTCGCCCACCTTGTCCTCAATCTGGACCTGGTGACTGTGGTCCCCACCTGGGTCTCACCTGGACCTGGTGACTCTCGTTCCCACATGAACCACACCTGGATCTGGTGTCTGTGGTGTTCTTGTAGACTCAGGTTTACCTGGTGATTCCTGTCCCCACTAGGCATCACCTATATCTGGTGACTCTGGCCTGCAGGCTGGCCTCACCTGGACCTGGTGAGTGGGGTTGCCACCTGAGCATCACCCATACCTGGTGACTCAGGTCCCCACGTGGGCCTCTTGGACGTGGTGAATCTGGTCCGTACCTGGGCCTCTCCCAGACCCTGGGACTCTGGTCACACCTGGGCCTCACCTGGACCTAATGAATGAATCTGGTTCCCCATCTGGTCCTCACCCTGTCCTGGTGACTTTGTTCCCCACCTGGACCTGATTGCTGTGGACTCTTTCTTGGCCTCACCTGGACCTGGTGACTCTGATCCTCCTGTGCGTCACCCGACCTGGTCACTCTGGTCCTCACCTGGGCATCATTGGTACCTGGTGACTCTGTTCCAGACCTGAGCCTCACCTGGACATGATGACTCTGGAACCACTCTGGGCCTAACCCTGACCTGTGACTCTGGTCTCCATCTGGATGTCACCTGGACCAGGTGACTCTGGGCCCCTCTAGGCCTCAACAAGTTCTGGGGACACTGCTCCACAACTGGGCCGCACCTGGACCTAGTGAATATGCTCCATCGGCCACATTTGACCTGTGACTCTGGTCCCTACCTGGGCATCATCGGGACATGGATCCACTGCATGGCCTGCAGGTTGGCCTCAGCTGGACCTGGTAACTCTGGTCCCTACCTGGGCATCACGGGGACACGGTTCGTCTGCATGGCCTCCAGGTTGGCCTCACGTGGACCTAGTGAGTGGGGTTGCCACCTGGGGCTCACCCATACCTGGTGACACAGGTCCCCACGTGGGCCTCACTTGGACCTGGTGAATCTGGTCCTTACCTGTTCCTCACCCGCACCTGGTAACCCTGGTCACCACCTGGGAATCACCGGGACCTTGTGAATCTGTTCCCATCTGGGCCTCACCCAGTCCTGTTGACTTTCTTACCTACCCACCTGGACCTGATTGCTGTGGACTCCTCTTGGCCTCAACTGAACTGGTGACTTCTGATCCTAACTGGGCCTCACCCCAGATCTGGTGACCTTGTCTCACCTGTGGACCATTATGACCTGGATACTCTGTTCCACACCTGAGCCTCACCTGGACATGATGACTCTGGAACCTCTCTGGGCATCACCCTGACCTGGTGACTCTGGACCCATCTGGATGGCACCTGGAACAGGTGATTCTGGTACCCCTCTAGGCCTCAACCAGGTCTGGTGACACTGGTCCTCAACTGGCCTCACCTGGACCTAGTGAATATGCTCCATCTGGCCTCATTTGGACCTGGTGACTCTCCCTACCTGGGCATCATCGGGACATGGTTCCACTGCATGGCCTGCAGGTTGTC
>NW_023331741.1:0-34661 GCF_011100685.1 Canis lupus familiaris | reverse complement strand
GCCTCACCTGGACATGATGACTCTGCAACCTTTCTGGGGCCTCACCCTGATATGGTGAGCATCAGGATATGGTTACACTGTACACTAAGAGTGACCCAGCCGGACTTATCAACTCTGATCTTCACCTGGGCCACTCCTGGACATGGTGACACTGGTTCCCACCTGGGTCTCACCTGGATATGGTGAGTCGGATCCACAACTGGGCCTCACCTGTAACTGGTGATTCTCGTTCCCACATGACATCACGTGGACCTGGTGGCTGCAGTGTTTCTAGCTTCTCATGTACCTCGTGACTCTGGTCCCCACCAGGGCCTCACCGGGACCTGGTGAGTGTTGTTGCCACCTGCACCTCACCTGGACCTGGTGATTCTGGTCTGCACCTGAGACTACCCTGGATCTGGTGACTGTGGTCCCCACCTGGTCTTCACCTGGATTTGGGGACTCTGGCCCCATCTGGGCCTCACCTGGCCCTGTTGACCATGGTCTTCAACTGGACAAAATTGGGACCCGGTGACTGTGTTTCACAACTGGACGTCACCTGGACCAGGTGACTCTGGTCCCCCTCTGGGTCTCACCGTGCCCTAGTGACTGTGAACCCCACTTTGGCCTGACTTGGACCTGCGGACACTGGTTACCACCTGCTCCTGACCTCCAAATGTTGACTCTGGTTCTTTCAAGGGCCTCCCCTGTACCTGGTGATCCTGGTCCCCACCGGGGCCTCAACTGGACGTGGTGACTCTTGTCACTACCGGGGACTCACCTGGACCTGCTTAATGTGTTCCACACCTGGGCCTCAAGTAATCCTGTTGACCATGGTCCCCAAGCCGGCCTCACATGGATCTGTTGCCTCCGATCCCCACCGGGGCCAAACGTGTACCTGGTAACTCTGGTCCTCACCTGGGCCACATCTGGACCTAGTGACACTGGTCCCCACCTGGGCTTCACCTGGATCTGGTGACTCTGGTCCCCACCTGCACTTCACCTGGATCTAGTGACTCTGGTCCCCACCTGGACCTCTCCTGGATCTGGTGACTCTCTTTCCAACATGGGCCTCACCTGGACATGGTGAATCTTGTTGCCACCTGTGTGACACCTGGACCTTGTGACTGTGGTCCCACCTGGAACTCACCTGGATCTGGTGGCTCTGGTCACCATATGGGGCTCTCCTGGACCTGGTTCCTGTGGCCTCCATCTGGCCTCACCTGGAACACAATGACTCTGATCCATATTTGGGCCTCTCCTGGACCTGTTGACTCTGGTCCTAACCTGGGGATCATTGCGAACTGGATACTCTCTTATATACCTGGGCCTCACCTGGATCTGGTGACTGTGGTCCCACCTGGGCCTCACCTGGACGAGGTGACTGGTTCCAACAGGGACCTCACCTGGACCTGGTGACTCAGGTCATCATATGGGCATTATGGGACAGGGTTTCTCAGTTCCACATTGGGGCCTCACCTGGACCTAGTGATTCTCATCCCCCTCTGGGCCTCACCCTGACGTGGTGACTCTGGTCCCCAGCTGGATATCACCAGAAAGGGGGTGACTCTGGTCCCCCTCTGAGACTCACCCGGAGCTGGGGACATTGGTCCTCAACTGGTCCTCAACAGGACCTGGTGAATCTACTCCTCACTTAGGCCTCGTCTGGACCTTGTGACTCTTTTCCCACCTGGCATCAATGGGACATGGTTACTCTGTTCCCCACCTGGGCCTCACCTGGACATGATAACTTTGCTCCACGTTTTGGCCTCAACTGGTGCTGATGACTCTGTTCCCCCCCCTGGCCTCAATCTGGTCCTTGTGACGGTGGTCCCCACCTGGGTCTCACCTGGACCTGGTGACACTCGTTCCCACATGAACCCCACCTGGACCTGTTGACTGTGGTGTTCTTGTAGACTCACATTTACCTGGTTCTCCGGTCCCCAGTAAGGCCTCACCTGGATCTGGTGACTCTGATCCTATCTGCGCGTCACCCAGACCTGGTGACTATGCTCCTAACCTGGGCATCATTGGTACCTGGTTACTCTGTTCGACACCTGAGCCTCACCTGGACATGATGACTCTGGAACCTGGCTGGGCCTCACCCTGACCTGGTGACTGTGGTCCCCATCTGGTTGTCACCTGGACCAGGTGACTCTGGTACCCTCTAGGCCTCAAGCAGTTCTGGTGCCTCTCGTCCTCAGCTGGGCCTCACATGGACCTAGTGAATAAGCTCCATCTGGGTCTCATTTGGACCTGGTGACTCTGGTCCCTACCTGGGCATCATCGGGACATGGTTCCACTGCATGGCCTGCAGGTTTGCCTCACATGAACCTGGTAAATCTGGTCCCTACCTGGGCATTATCGTGTCACGGTCCTCGGCATGGCCTGCAGGTTTGCCTCACCTTGAACTGGTGAGAGTGTATGCCACCTGGGCCTCACCCATACATGGTGACACAGGTCCCCATGTGGGCCTTACTTGGACCTGGTGAATCTGGTCCTTACCTGATCCTCACCTGGAACTGGTAACTCTGGTCACCATCGGGGCCTCACCTGGACCTGGTGAATCTGGTCCCCATCTGGGCCTCACCCAGTCCTGGTGACTATGTTCCCCACCTGGACCTGATTGCTGTGGACACTTGGCCTCACCTGAAACTGGTGACTCTGATCCTATCTGCGCGTCACACAGACCTGGTGACTCTGGTCCTCACCTGGGCATGATTGGTACCTGGTGACTCTGTTCCACACCTGAGCCTCACCTGGACATGATGACTCTTGTCATCACCGGGAACTCACCTGGATCTGCTTACTGTGTTCCACACCTGGGCCTCAAGTAGAACTGTTGACCATGGTCCCCAAGCCTGCCTCACATGGACCTGTTGCCTCTGATCCCCACCGGGGCTTCACGTATACCTGGCAACTCTGGTCCTCACCTTCGCCTCATCTGGACCTAGTGACTCTGGTACCCACCTGGGCTTCACCTGGATCTGGTGACTCTGGTCCCCACCTGGACCTGACCTGCATCTGGTGACTCTGGTCCTCAGTTTGGCCTCACCTGGACCTGGTGAGTGGGGTTGCCACCTGGGCCTCACCCATACCTGGTGACTCAGGTCCCCACCTGGGCCTCTTGGACCTGGTGAATCTGGTAATTCTGTTCACCACCTGGGAATCCCCTGGAAGTGGAGAAACTGGTCGCCATCTGGGCCTCACCCAGTCCGGTTACTTTGCTCCCCACCTGGACCTGATTGCTGTGGACTCCTTTTGGGGCTCACCTGGAACTGGTGAGTCTGATCCTAAGTAGGACTCACCCAATTCTGGTGACTCTGGTCTTCACCTGTGGAACACTATGACCTGGATACTCTGTTCCACACCTGAGCCTCACCTGGACATGATGACTCTGGATCCTCTCTGGGCCTCACTCTGACATGGTGACTCTGGTCCCCATCTGGATGTCACCTAGACCAGGTGAATCTGGGACCCCTGTCGGCCTCAACAAGACATGGTGACTCTGGTCCTCAACTGGGCCTCACCTGGACGTAGTGAATATGCTCCTCACCTGCGCCTCATCTGGACGTGGTGACTCGGGTACTACCTGTGCATCATCGGGACATGGTTACTCTATTCCCAATGGGACTGACCTGATCCTAGTAACTCTGGTCCTGTCTTTGGCCTCTTCTGTACCAGGTCACTCTGGCTCCACCTGGGCCTCACCTGTAACTGGTAAATCTGATCCTAAGCATGGCCTCACCTGACCTGGTGACTGTGGTTCCCATCGGGATCTTACCTGGATCTCATGTCTCTGGTCCCACCTGGGCCTCACCAGGACCTGGTGTCTCCGGTACCCACCTGGGTAGAATCAGGATATGGTTACACTGTTCACTAACAGTGACCCAGCCGGACCTATTTACTCTGGTCTTCACCTGGGCCACACCTGGACATGGTGACACTGGATCCCACTTGGGTCTCAACTTGACATGGTGAGTCGGATCCCCACCTGGTCCTCACCTGTAACTGCTGATTCTCCGGCCCACATGGACATCATGTGGACCTGATGGCTGCAGTGTTTCTAGCTTCTCATGTACCCTGTGACTCTGGTCCCCCCAGGGCCTCACTGGGTCCTGGGAAATGTGGTTGCCACCTGCACCTCACTTGGACCTGGTGATTCTGGTCTGCACCTGAGACTACCCTGGATCTGCTGACTGTGGTCCCCCCCTGGGCTTCACCTGGATATTTGGACTCCGGTCCCCATCTGGGCCTCACCTGGCCCTGTTGACCAAGGTCCTCAACTGGGCAAAATTGGGACCCGGTAACTGTGTTCCAAAACTGGACGTCACCTGGACAAGGTGACTCTGGTCCCCCTCTAGGTCTCACCGTGCCTAGTGACTGTGAACACCACTTTGGCCTTCTTGGACCTGCTGACCCTGGTTGCCACCTGCGTCTAACCTCGAACTGTTGACTCTGGTTCTTTCAAGGGCCTCCCCTGTACCTGGTGATCCTGGTCCCCACCTAGGCCTCACCTGGACATGGTGACTCTTCACCACCGGGGACTCACCTGGACCTGCTTACTGTGTTCCACACCTGGGCCTCAAGTAGAACTGTTGACCATGGTCCCCAAGCCTGCCTCACATGGACCTGTTGCCTCTGATCCCCACCGGGGCTTCACGTATACCTGGCAACTCTGGTCCTCACCTTCGCCTCATCTGGACCTAGTGACTCTGGTACCACCTGGGCTTCACCTGGATCTGGTGACTCTGGTCCCCACCTGGACCTGACCTGCATCTGGTGACTCTGGTCCTCAGTTTGGCCTCACCTGGACCTGGTGAGTGGGGTTGCCACCTGGGCCTCACCCATACCTGGTGACTCAGGTCCCCACCTGGGCCTCTTGGACCTGGTGAATCTGGTAATTCTGTTCACCACCTGGGAATCCCCTGGAAGTGGAGAAACTGGTCGCCATCTGGGCCTCACCCAGTCCTGGTTACTTTGCTCCCCACCTGGACCTGATTGCTGTGGACTCCTTTTGGGCCTCACCTGGAACTGGTGAGTCTGATCCTAAGTAGGACTCACCCAATTCTGGTGACTCTGGTCTTCACCTGTGGAACACTATGACCTGGATACTCTGTTCCACACCTGAGCCTCACCTGGACATGATGACTCTGGATCCTCTCTGGGCCTCACTCTGACATGGTGACTCTGGTCCCCATCTGGATGTCACCTAGACCAGGTGAATCTGGGACCCCTGTCGGCCTCAACAAGACATGGTGACTCTGGTCCTCAACTGGGCCTCACCTGGACGTAGTGAATATGCCCTCACCTGCGCCTCATCTGGACGTGGTGACTCGGGTACTACCTGTGCATCATCGGGACATGGTTACTCTATTCCCCAATGGGACTGACCTGATCCTAGTAACTCTGGTCCTGTCTTTGGCCTCTTCTGTACCAGGTCACTCTGGCTCCACCTGGGCCTCACCTGTAACTGGTAAATCTGATCCTAAGCATGGCCTCACCTGACCTGGTGACTGTGGTTCCCATCGGGATCTTACCTGGATCTCATGTCTCTGGTCCCACCTGGGCCTCACCAGGACCTGGTGTCTCCGGTACCCACCTGGGTAGAATCAGGATATGGTTACACTGTTCACTAACAGTGACCCAGCCGGACCTATTTACTCTGGTCTTCACCTGGGCCACACCTGGACATGGTGACACTGGATCCCACTTGGGTCTCAACTTGACATGGTGAGTCGGTTCCCACCTGGACCTCTCCTGGACCTGGTGACTCTCTTTCCAACATGGACCTCACCTGGATCTGGTGACTCTGGTCCTCAGTTTGGCCTCACCTGGACCTGGTGTCTCTCGTCATCACTTTGACCTAACTCAGAACTGCTGAATCTTGCCCCACCTAGGCCGCACCCATACCTGGTGACTCTTGTCCCCAGCTATGCCTCAATTCGACCTGATGAATCTGGTCCTCACGTGGGCCTCACATGGACCTGGGACTCAGCTGGATAGAGTGGCTCTGGTTCCCACAAGGGGCTCACCTGATACTGGTGACTGTGGTCTTATTCTATGCCTCACCAGGACCTAGTGATTCTGTTCCCCATCTGGGCCTGCATGGTCCTAGTGACTCTGGTCCTCACCCAGGCATCATTGGGACCTGGATACTCTATTCCACACCTGGGCCTCACTCTCACCAGGGACCTCTGGTCGCATTCTGGGCCTCAAATTAAACTGGTTACTGTGGTCCCCCTCTGGGCCTCACCCTTACCTGTTGACTCTGGACACCCCTTGGGCTTATTTGGGCCTGGTGAATCTGGTCCTTAGCTTGTCCTCACTTGGATTTGGTGACTGCTCGCCAGCTGGGCCTCACCTGGACTTGGTGAATCATGTTTCCACCTGCGCCTCACTGGACCTTGTGAATGTGGTCCCACTGGTTCTCACCTAGATCTGGTGGCTCTGGTTCCCATATGGGGCTCCTGTAACTGGTTCCTGTGGTCTCCATCTGGCCTCACCTGGAACACAATGACTCTGATCCATATTTGGGCCTCTCCTGCACCTGTTTACTCTGGTCCTTACCTGGGCATCATTGGGAACTGGATACTCTCTTATATACCTGGGCCTCACCTGGACCTGGTGACTGTGGTCCCACCTGATCCTCACCTGGACGAGATGACTGGTTCCCACAGGGACCTCACCTGGACCTGGTGACTCAGGTCTCATATGGACATCATGGGACCTGGTTTCTCAGTTCCACATCAGGTCCTCACCTGGACCTAGTGATTCTCGTCCTGCTCTGGGCCTCACCCTGACGTGGTGCCTCTGGTCCCACCTGGATATCACCAGAACCGGGTGACTCTGGTCCCCTCTGGGACTCACCCGGAGCTGGGAACTCTGGTCCTAAACTGGGCATCAACAGGACCTGGTGAATCTACTCCTCACTTAGGCCTCGTCTGGACCTTGTGACTCTTTTCCCACCTGGCATCAATGGGACGTTTACTCTGTTCCCCACCTGTGCCTCACCTGGACATGATAACTGTGCTCCGCACATCGGCCTCAAATGGTCCAGATGACTGTGGTCCCCCCACCAGGCCTCAATTTGGACCTTGTGACTGTGGTCCCCACATGCGTCTCACCTGGCCCTGGTGATTCTCGTTCGCCCAAGAACCACACCTGGACCTGGTGAGTGTGGTGTTCTTCTAGACTCTTATTTACCTGGTGACTCCGGTCCCCACTAGGGCCTCACCTGGGTCTGGTGACTCTGGCCTGCAGGTTGGCCTCTCCAGGACCTGGTGAGTGGGGTTGCCACCTGGGCCTCACACATACCTGGTGACTCAGGTCCCCACGTGGGCCTCTTGGACCTGGTGAATCTGGTCCTTACCTGGTCCTCTCCCATACCCGGGGACTCTGGTCACCATCTGGGCCTCACCTGGACCTGGTGACTCTGGTCCCCAACTGGCCTCACCCAGTCCTCATGATTTTGTTCCCCACCTGGACCTGATTGCTGTGGACTCCTTCTTGGCCTCACCTGGAACTGGTGACTCTGATCCTAACTGGGCCTCACCCAGATGTGGTGACTCTGGTCCTCACCTGGGCATCGTTGGTACCTGGTGACTCTGTTCCACACCTGAGCCTCACCTGGACATGTTGACTCTGGAACCTCTCTGGGCCTCACCCTGACCTGGTGACTCTGGTCTCCATCTGGATGTCACCTGGACCATGTGATTCTGATACCCCTCTAGGCCTCCACCAGATCTGGTGACTCTGGCCCTCAACTGGACCTCACCTGGACCTAGTGAATATTCTCCATCTAGGAGTCATTTGGACCTTTTGACTCTGGTCACTACCTGGGCATCATCGGGACATGGTTCCTCTGCATGGCCTGCAGGTTGGCCTCACCTGGACCTGGTGAGTGCGGTTGCCGCCTGGGCCTCACCCATACCTGGTGACACAGGTCCCCACGTCGGCCTCACTTGGACCTGGTGAATCTGGTCCTAACCTGGTCCTCACCTGCAACTAGTAATTCTGGTCACCACCTAGGAATCACCTGGACCTGGTGAATCAGGTCCGCATTTGGCCTCATTCATTCCAGGTGAATTTGTTCCCCACCTGGACCTGATTGCTGTGCACTCCTTGTTGGCTTCATTGGAACTGATGACTCTGATCCTAACTGGGGCTTACCCAGATCTGCTGGCTCTGGTCCTCACCTGTAGACCGTTATGACCTGGATACTCTGTTCCACACCTGAGCCTCACCTGGACATGATGACTCTGGATCCCCTCAGGGCCTCAGCCTGACATGGTGACTCTGATCCCCATCTGGATGTCACCTAGACCAGGTGAATCTGGTACCCTCTCTAGGGCTCAACTAGACCTGGTGACTCTGGTCCACAACTGGCCTCACCGGACCTCGTGAATATGCTCCCCAACTGCGCCTCATCTGGACCTGGTGGCTCTGGTACTACCTGGGCCATATCGGGACATGGTTACTGTATTCCCCACTGGGACTGTCCTGATCCTGGTAACTCTGGTCCTGACTTTGGCCTCTTCTGTACCAGGTGACTCTGGCTCCACGTGGGCCTCACCTGTAACTGGTGACTCTGATGCTAAGCATAGCCTCACCTGACCTGGTGACTGTGGTTCCCATTGGGATCTCACCTGGACTTAATGTCTCTGGACCCACCTGGGCCTCACCAGGACCTGTTGTCTCTGGTACCCACCTGAGTAGCATCAGGATATGGTTACATTGTTCACTAACAGTGACCCAGCCGGACCTATTAACTCCGGTCTTCACCTTGGCCCCACCTGCTCATGGTGACACTTGTTCCCACCAGGGTCTCACCTGGACATGGTGAGTCGGATCCCCACCTGGTCCTCCACCTGTAACTGGTGATTCTCGTTCCCACATGGACATAATGTGGACATGGTGGCTGCGGTGTTTCTAGCTTCTCATGTACCTCGTGACTCTGGTCCCCACCAGGGCCTCACCGGGACCTGGTGAGTGTGGTTCCACCTGCACCTCACCTGGATCTGGTGATTGTGGTCTGCACCTGAGACTACCCTGGATATGGTGACTGTGGTCCCCACCTGGGCTTCACCTGGATTTGGGAACTCCGGTCCCCTTCTGGGCCTCACCTGGCCATGTTGACCATGGTCCTCAACTGGGCAAATTTTGGACCCGGTGACTGTGTTCCACAACTGACCCTCACCTGGACCAGGTGACTCTGGTCCCGCTCTGGTTCTCACCGTGCCCTAGTGACTGTGAACCCCACATTGGCCTGAATTGGACCTACGGACCCTGGTTGCCACCGGCGCCTGATCTCGAACTGTTGACTCTGGTTCTTTCAAGGGTCTCCCCTGTACCTGTTGATCCTGGTCCCCACCTGGGACTCCCTGGACCTGGTGACTCTTGTCACCACCGGGGACTCACCTGGACCTGCTTACTGTGTTCCACACCTGGGCCTCAAGTAGAACTGATGACCATGGTCCCCAAGCCGGCCTCACATGGATCTGTTGCCTCTGATCCCCACCGGGGCCTCACCTGTACCTGGTAACTCTGGTCCTCACCTGGGGCTAATCTGGACCTAGTGAGTCTGGTCTCCACCTGGGCTTCTCTGGATCTGGTGACTCTGGTCCGCACCTGGTCTTCACCTGGATCTGGTGACTCTGGTCCCCACTTGGACCTCTCCTGGACCTGGTGACTCTCTTTCCAACATGGACCTCACGTGGATCTGGTGACTCTGATCCTCATATTGCCTCACCTGGACCTGGTGTCTCTCGTCCCCACTTTGACCTAACACAGAACTGCTGAATCTTGCCCCACATAGGCCGCACCCAGACCTGGTGACTCTTGACCCCAGCTATGCCTCAATTCGACCTGATGAATCTGGTTCTCACGTGGGCTTCACATGGACCTGGGACTCAGCTGGATAGAGTGGCTCTGTTTCCCACAAGGGCTCACCTGATACTGCTGACTGTGGTCTTATTCTATGCCTCACCAGGACCTAGTGATTCTGTTCCCCATCTGGGCCAGCATGGCCCTAGTGCCTCTGGTCCTCACCAGGCATCATGGGACTTGGATACTCTATTCCACGCCTGGGCCTCACTCTGACCAGGGACCTCTGGTCCCATTCTGGGCCTCAAACTGAACTGGTTACTCTGGTTCCCCCTCTGGGGCTCACCCTTACCTGGTGACTCTGGTCACCCCTTGGGCTTCACTTGGGCGTGGTGAATCTGGTCCTTACCTGGTCCTCTCCCAGACCCGGGGACTCTGGTCAACACCTGGGCCTCACCTGGACCTGGTGAATCTGTTCCCCATCTGGGCCTCACCGAGTCCAGGTGACTTTGATCCCCTCCTGGACCTGTTAGTTGTGGACCCTTTCTTGGCCTCATCTGGAACTGGTGACTCTGATCCTAACTGCACGTCTCCCAGATCTGGTGACTCTGGTCCTCACCTGGGCATCATTGGTACCTGGTGACTCTGTTCCTCACCTGAGCCTCACCTGGACATGATGACTCTGGAACCTCTCTGGGCCTCTCCCTGAACTGGTGACTCTGGTCCCCATCTGCATGTCACCTGGACGAGGTGATTCTGGTACCCTCTCTAGGCATCAACTATATCTGGTGACTCTGGTCCTCAACTGGGCCTCACCTGGACCTAGTGAATTTGCTCCATCTGGGCCTCATTTGGACCTGGTGTCTCTGGTCCCTACCTGGGCATCATCGGGACGTGGTTCCACTGCATGGTCTGCAGGTTGTCCTCACCTGGACCTGGTAACTCTGTTCCCTACCTGGGCATCATAGGGACATGGTTCCTCTGCATGGCCTGCAGGTTGGCCTCACCTGGACCTGGTGAGTGGGGTTGCCACCTGGGCCTCACCCATACCTGGTGACTCGGGTCCCCATGTGGGCGTCTTGCACCTGGTGAATCTGGTTCTTACCTGGTCCTCTAGCACACCCGGGACTCTGGTCACCACCTCGGCCTCACCTGGACCTGGTGAATCTGGTCCCCATCTGGGCCTCACCCAGTCCTGGTGACTTTGTTCCCCACCTGGACCTGATTGCTGTTGACTCTCTGGTCTCACCTGGGCCTCATCAGGACCTGGTGTCTCTGGTACCCACCAGGGTAGCATCAGGATATGGTTACACTGTTCACTAACAGTGACCCAGCCGGACCTATTAACTCTGGTCTTCACCTGGGCCACACCTGGACATGGTGACACACGTTCCCACCTGGGTCTCACCTGGACATGGTGAGTCGGATCCCCACCTGGTCCTCACCTGTAACTGGTGATTCTCGTTCCCACATGGACATCATGTCGACCTGGTGGCTGCAGTGTTTCTAGCTTCTCATGTACCTCGTGACTCTGGACCCCACCAGGCCTCACCGGGACCTGGTGAGTGTGGTTGCCACCTGCACCTCACCTGGACCTGGTGATTCTGGTCTGCACCTGAGACTACCCTGGATCTGGTGACTGTGGTCCCCACCTGGTCTTCAACTGGATTTGGGGACTCCGGTCCCCTGGGCCTCACCTGGCCCTGTTGACCATGGTCCTCAACTGGGCACAATTGGGGCCCAGTGACTGTGTTCCACAAATGGACCTCACCTGGACCAGGTGACTCTGGTCCCCCTCTGGGTGTCAATGTGCCCTATTGACTGTGAAACCCACTTTGGCCTGACTTGGACCTGCTGACCCTGGTTGCCACCGCGCCTGACCTCGAACTGTTGACTCTGGTTCTTTCAATGGCCTCCCCTGGACCTGGTGATCCTGGTCCTCACCTGGGCCTCACCTGGACGTGGTTCCTCTTGTAACCACCGGGGACTCACCTGGACCTGCTTACTGTTTCCACACCCCTGGACTCAAGTAGACCTGTTGACCATGGTCTCCAAGCCGGCCTCACATGGACCTGTTGCCTCTGAAACCCACCGGGGCCTCACGTGTACCTGGTAATTCTGGTCCTCACCTGGGGCTCATCTGGACCTATTGACTCTGGTACCCACCTGGGATTCACCTGGATCTGGTGACTCTGGTCCCCACCTGGACTTCACCTGGATTTGGTGACTCTGGTCCCCACCTGGAACTCTCCTGGACCTGGTGACTCTCTTTCCAACATGGACCTCACCTGGATCTGGTGACTCTCGTCCTCAGTTGGCCTCACCTGGACATGGTGTCTCTCGTCCCCACTTTGACCTAACTCAGAACACTGAATCTGGCCCCACATAGGCCGCACCTAGACCTGGTGACTCTTGTCCCCAGCTGTCTCAACGACGTGATGAATCTGGTCCTCACGTGGGCCTCACATCGACCTGGGACCAGCAGGGTAGAGTGGCTCTTTTCCCACAATGGGCTCTCCTGATACTGCTGAATGTGGTCTTATTTTATGCCTCACCAGGACCTAGTGATTCTGTTCCCCATCTGGGACTGCATGGCCCTAGTGACTCTGGTCTGACCCAGGCATCATTGGGACCTGGATACTCTATTACATACCTGGCCTCACTTTGACCAGCGACCTCTGGTCCCATTCTGGGCCCCAAACTAAACTGGTTAATCTGGTTCCCCCTCTGGGTCTCACCCTTACTTGGTGACTGTGGTCACCCCCTGGGCTCTACTTGGCCCTGGTGAATCTGGACCTTAGTGGTCCGCACCTGTATCTGTGACTGCTCGACACCTGGGCATCACCTGGACTTGGTGAATCCTGTTGCCACTGCGCCTCACCTGGACCTTGTGACTGTGGTCCCACCTGGACCTCACCTGGATCTGTGGCTCTGGTTACCATTGGGGCTCTCCTGGACCTGGTTCCTGTGGTCTCCATCTGGCCTCACCTGGAACACAATGACTCTGATCCATATTTGGGCCTCTCCTGGACCTGTTGACTCTGGTCCTTACCTGGGCATCATTGGTACCTGGATAATCTCTTATATACCTGGGCCTCACCTGGACTGTTGACTGTGGTCCCACCTGGGCCTCACCTGGACGAGGTGACTGGTTCCCACGGGACATCACCTGGACCTGGTGACTCAGGTCCAATGGGCATCATGGGACCTGGTTTCTCAGTTCCACATCGGGGCCTCACCTGGACGGAGTGATTCTCTTCCCCTCTCTGGGCCTCACCCTGATGTGGTGCTCTGGTCCCCACCTGGATATCACCAGAACCGGGTGACTCTGGTCCCCGTCTGGGACTCAACCAGAGCTGGGGACACTGGTCCTCAACTTGGCCTCAACAGGACCTGGTGAATCTACTCTCACTTAGGCCTCGTCTGGACCTTGTGACTCTTTTCCCACCTGGCATCAATGGGACATGTTTACTCTGTTCCCCACCTGGGCCTCACCTGGACATGATAACTGTGCTCCGCACTTCGGCCTCAAATGGTCCAGATGACTCTGGTCCCCCCCCACCAGGCCTCAATCTGGACCTGGTGACTGTGGTCCCCACATGGGTCTCACCTGGACCTGGTGACTCTCGTTCCCACATGAACCACACCTGGACCTGGTGACTGTGGTGTTCTTGTAGACTCACATTTACCTGGTGACTCCGGTCCCACTAGGGCCTCACCAGGATCTGGTGACTCTGGCCTGCAGGTTGGCCTCACCAGGACCTGGTGAGTGGGGTTGCCACCTGGGCCTCACCCATACCTGGTGACTCAGGTCCCCACGTGGGCCTCTTGGACCTGGAGAATCTGGTCCTTACCTGGTCCTCTCCATACCCGGGGACTCTGGTCACCACCTGGGCCTACCTGGACCTGGTGAATCTGGTCCCCATCTGGGCCTCACCCTCCTCGTGACTTTGTTCCCCACCTGGACCTGATTGCTGTGGACTCCTTCTTGGCCTCACCTGGAACTGGTGACTGATCCTAACTGGGCCTCACCCAGATCTGGTGACTCTGGTCCTCACCTGTGGACCATTATGACCTGGATCTCTGTTCCACACCTGAGCCTCACCTGGACATGATGACTCTGGATCCCCTCTGGGCCTCACCCTGACATGGTGACTCTGCTCCCATCTGGATGTCACCTAGACCAGGTGAATCTGGTACCCTCTAGGCCTCAAAGACCTGGGGATTCTGGTCCTCAAGTGCGCCTCACCGAGACCTAGAGAATATGCTCCCCACCTGCGCCTCATCTGGACCTGGTGACTCTGGTTCTACCTGCGCATCATCGGGACATGGTTACTCTATTCCCACTGGGACTGACCTGATCCTGGTAACTCTGGTCCTGACTTTGGCCTCTTCTGTACCAGGTGACTCTGGCTCCACCTGGGCCTCACCAGTAACTGGTGACTCTGATCCTAAGCATGGCCTCACCAGACCTGGCTGTGGTTCCCATCGGGACCTCACCTGGACCTCATCTCTGGTCCCACCTGGGCCTCACCAGGACCTGGTGTCTCTGGTACCCACCAGGGTAGCATCAGGATATGGTTACACTGTTCACTAACAGTGACCCAGCCGGACCTATTAACTCTGGTCTTCACCTGGGCCACACCTGGACATGGTGACACTGTTCCCACCTGGGTCTCACCTGGACATGGTGAGTCGGATCCCCACCTGGTCCTCACCTGTAACTGGTGATTCTCGTTCCCACATGGACATCCTGTGGACCTGTGGCTGCAGTGTTTCTAGCTTCTCATGTACCTCGTGACTCTGGTCCCCACCAGGGCCTCACCGGGACCTGGTGAGTGTGGTTGCCACCTGCACCTCACCTGGACTTGGTATTCTGGTCTGCACCTGAGACTACCCTGGATCTGGTGACTGTGGTCCCCACCTGGTCTTCACCTGGATTTGGGGACTCCGGTCCCCATCTGGGCCTCACCTGGCCCTGTTGACCATGGTCCTCAACTGGGCACAATTGGGGCCCGTGACTGTGTTCCACAAATGGACCTCACCTGGACCAGTGACTCTGGTCCCCCTCTGGTTCACCGTGCCCTAATGACTGTGAACCCCACTTTGGCCTGACTTGGACCTGCTGACCCTGGTTGCCACCTGCGCTTGACTTCGACCTGTTGACTCTGGTTCTTTCTTTTTTTTTTTTTTTTAATTTATTTTTTTTTGGTGTTCTATTTACTAACATACAGAATAACCCCCAGTGCCCGTCACCCATTCACTCCACCCACCCCCCCCCTCCTCCCCTTCTACCACCCCTAGTTCGTTTCCCAGAGTTAGCAGTCTTTACGTTCTGTCTCCCTTTCTGATATTTCCCACACATTTCTTCCCCCTTCCCTTATATTCCCTTTCACTATTATTTATATTCCCCAAATGAATGAGAACATATAATGTTTGTCTTTCTCCGACTGGCTTACTTCACTCAGCATAATACCCTCCAGTTCCATCCACGTTGAAGCAAATGGTGGGTATTTGTCATTTCTAATAGCTGAGTAATATTCCATTGTATACATAAACCACATCTTCTTTATCCATTCATCTTTCGTTGGACACCGAGGCTCCTTCCACAGTTTGGCTATCGTGGCCATTGCTGCTATAAACATCGGGGTGCAGGTGTCCCGGCGTTTCATTGCATTTGTCTCTTTGGGGAAAATCCCCAACAGTGCAATTGCTGGGTCGTAGGGCAGGTATATTTTTAACTGTTTGAGGAACCTCCACACAGTTTTCCAGAGTGGCTGCACCAGTTCACATTCCCACCAACAGTGTATGAGGATTCCCTTTTCTCCGCATCCTCTCCAACATTGGTTGTTTCCTGTCTTGTTAATTTTCCCCATTCTCACTGGTGTGAGGTGGTATCTCATTGTGGTTTTGATTTGTATTTCCCTGATGGCAAGTGATGCAGAGCATTTTCTCATGTGCATGTTGGCCATGTCTATGTCTTCCTCTGTGAGATTTCTGTTCATGTCTTTTGCCCATTTCATGATTGGATTGTTTGTTTCTTTGGTGTTGAGTTTGATAAGTTCTTTATAGATCTTGGAAACTAGTCCTTTATCTGATATGTCATTTGCAAATATCTTCTCCCATTCTGTAGGTTGTCTTTGAGTTTTGTTGACTGTATCCTTTGCTGTGCAAAAGCTTCTTATCTTGATGAAGTCCCAATAGTTCATTTTTGCTTTTGTTTCTTTTGCCTTCGTGGATGTATCTTGCAAGAAGTTACTATGGCCGAGTTCAAAAAGGGTGTTGCCTGTGTTCTTCTCTAGGATTTTGATGGAATCTTGTCTCACATTTAGATCTTTCATCCATTTTGAGTTTATCTTTGTGTATGGTGAAAGAGAGTGGTCTAGTTTCATTCTTCTGCATGTGGATGTCCAATTTTCCCAGCACCATTTATTGAAGAGACTGTCTTTCTTCCAATGGATAGTCTTTCCTCCTTTATCGAATATTAGTTGCCCATAAAGTTCAGGGTCCACTTCTGGATTCTCTATTCTGTTTCACTGATCTATGTGTCTGTTTTTGTGCCAGTAGACTCTAGTTCTTTCAAGGGCCTCAACTGTACCTGGTGATCCTGGTCCCCACCTGGGACTCACCTGGACGTGGTGACTCTTTTCACCACCGGGGACTCACCTGGACCTGCTTACTGTGTTACACTACCAGGGCCTCAAGTAGACTGTTGACCATGGTCCCAAGCCGGCCTCACATGGACCTGTTGCCCTCTGATCCCACCGGGGCCTCACGTGTACCTGGTAACTCTGGTCCTCACCTGGGCCTCATCGGGACCTAGTGACTCTGGTACCCACCTGGGCTTCACGTGGATCTGGTGACTCTGGTCCCCACCTGGACTTCACCTGGATCTGGTGACTCTGGTGCCCCACCTGGACCTCTCTTGGACCTGGTGACTCTCTTTCCAACATGGACCTCACTATGGATCTGGTGACTCTGGTCCTCAGTTTGGCCTCACCTGGACCTGGCTTCTCTCGTCCCCACTTTGACCTAACTCAGGAACTGCTGAATCTTGCCCCCACCTAAGCCCGCACCCAGACCTGGTGACTCTTGTCCCCAGCTATGCCTCAATTCGACCTAATGAATCTGGTCCTCACGTGAGCCTCACATGGACCTTGGACTCAGCTGGATAGAGTGGCTCTGGTTCACGCAAGGGGATCAAATGATACTGCTGACTGTGGTCTTATTCTATGCCTCACCAGGACCTAGTGATTTGTCCCCATCTGGGCCTGCATGCCCTAGTGACTCTTGGTCCTCACCCAGGCATCATTGGGACCTGGATACACTATTCCACACCTGGGCCTCACTCTGACTAGGGACCTGTGGACCCATTCTGGGCCTCAAACTAAACTGTTACTCTGGTTCCCCCTCTGGGACTCACCCTTACCTGGTGACTCTGGTCACCCCATGGGCTTCAGTTTGGGCCTTGTGAATCTGGTCCTTAGCTTGTCCTCACTTGGATCTGGTGA
Organism: Canis lupus familiaris; assembly: GCF_011100685.1. Taxonomy (NCBI): domain Eukaryota; kingdom Metazoa; phylum Chordata; class Mammalia; order Carnivora; family Canidae; genus Canis; species Canis lupus. The sequence continues at coordinate 17,346 of NW_023331741.1, read as the reverse complement.
CTGGTCGCCAGCTGGGCCTCAACCTGGACTTGGTGAATCCTGTTGCCACCTGCGACCTCACCTGGACCTTGTGACTGTGGTCCCACCAGGACCTCACCTGGATCTGGTGGCTCTGGTTTCCCATATGGGGCTCTCCTGGACCTGATTCCTGTGGTCTCCATCAGGCATCACCATGGAACAAAATGACTCTGGTCCATATTTGGAGCTCTCCTGGACTGTTGACTCTGGTCCTTACCTGGGCATCATTGCGACCTGGATACACTCTTATATACCTGGGCCTCACCTGGACCTGGTGACTGTGGTCCCACCTGGGCCTCACCTGGACGAGGTGACTGGTTCCCACAGGGACCTCACTGGACCTGCTGACTCAGGTCCTCATATGGGCATCATGGGACCTGGTTTCAGTTCCACATCGGGGCCTCACCTGGAGCTAGTGATTCTCGTCCCCCTCTGGGCCTCACCCTGACGTGGTGACTCTGGCCCCTCCTGGATATCACCGGAAACCGGGTGACTCTGGTCCCCCTCTGGACCCACCCGGAGCTGGGGACACTGGTCCTCAACTGGGCCTCACCTGGACCTGGTGAATCTGGTCCCCATCTGGGCCTCACCCAGTCCTGGTGACTTTTTCCCCCCTGGACCTGCTTGCTGTGGACTCTTTCGTGGCCTCCCTTGGAACTGGTGACTCTGAACCTATCTGCGCGTCCCCCAGATCTGGTGACTCTGGTCCTCACCTGGGTATCATTGGTACCTGGTGACTCTGTTCCTCACCGGAGCCTCACCTGGACATGATGACTCTGGAACCTCTCTGGGCCTCTCCCTGACCTGGTGACTCTAGTCCCTACCTGGGCATCATCGGGACATGGTTCCACTGCATGGCCTGCAGGTTGGCCTCACGTGGATGTGGTAACTCTCGTCCTTACCTGGGTATCATCGGGACATGGTTCCTCTGCATGTTCTTCAGGTTGGCCTCACCAGGACCTGGGGAGTGCTTGCCACCCTGGCCTCGCCTCACCAATACCTGGTGACTCAGGTCCCCACGTGGGCCTCATTTTGTCCTGTTGAATTGGTCCTTACCTGGTCGTCACCCGGAACTGGTAAGTCTGTTCACCACCTGGGAATAACCTGGACCTGGTGAATCTGGTCCCCATCTGGGCCTCACCCAGTCCTGGTGACATTGTTCCCCACCTGGACCTGATTGCTGTGGACTCCTTCTTGGCCTCACCTGGAACTGGTGACTCTGATCCTAACTGGGCCTCACCGAGATCTGGTGACTCTGGTCCTCACCTGTGGACCATTATGTCTGGATACTCTGTTCCACACCTGAGCCTCACCTGGACATGATTACTCTGGATACCCTCTGGACCTCACCCCTGACATGGTGACTCTGGTCCCATGTGGATGTCACCTAGACCAGGTGAATCGGGTACCCCTCTAGGCATCAACTAGACCTGGTGACTGTGGTCCTCAAATGGGCCTCACCGGGACCTAGTGGATATGCTCCCTTCCTGCGCCGCATCTGGACCTGGTGACTCTGGTTCCCCTGGGCATCATTGGGACCTGGATACTCTCTTATATACCTGAGCCTCACCTGGACCTGATGACTGTGGTCCCACCTGGGCCTCACCTGGACCTGGTGAATCTGGTCCCCATCTGGGCCTCACCCAGTCCTGGTGACTTTGTTCCCCACCTGGACCTGATTGTGTGGACCCTTTCTTGGCCTCATGGAACTGGTGACTCTGATCCTATATGCGCGTCTCCCAGATCTGGTGACTCTGGTCCTCACCTGGGAGTTATTGGTACCTGGTGACTCTGTTCCACACCTGAGCCTCACCTGGACATGATGACTCTGGAACCTCTCTGGGTCTCACCCTGACCTGGTGACTCTGGTCCCCATCTGGATGTCACCTGGACCAGGTGATTCTGGTACTGCTCTAGGACTCAACCAGACCTGTTGACACTGGTCCTCAACTGGGCCTCAACTGGACCTAGTGAATATGCTCCATCTGGGCCTCATTTGGACCTGGTGACTCTCGTCCCCATCTGGATGTCACCTGGACCAGGTGATTCTGGTTCCCCTCTAGGCCTCAACTAAATCTGGTGACTCTGGTCCTCAACTGGGCCTCACCTAGACCTAGTGAATATGCACCATCTGGGCCTCATTTGGACCTGGTGACTCTGGTCCCTACCTGGGCATCATCGGGACATGGTTCCACTACATGGCCTGCAGATTGGCCTCACTTGGACCTGGTAAGTCTGGTCCCTACCTGGTCATCATCGGGACATGGTTCCTCTGAATGGCCTGCAGGTTGGCTTCAGCTGGACCTGGTCAGTGGGCTTACCACCTGGGCCTCACCCATGCCTAGTGACACAGGTTCCCACGTGGGCCTCACTTGGACCTGGTGAATCTAGTCCTTGCCTGGTCCTCACCCGGAACTGGTAACTCTGGTCACCACCTGGAAATGACCTGGACCTGGTGAATCTAGTCCCCATTTGGTCCTCACTCAGTCCTGGTGGCTTTGTTCCCCACCTGGACCTGATTGCTGTTGATTCCTTGTTGGTCTCACCTGGAACTGGTGACTCTGATCCTAACTGGGCCTCACCCAGATCTGGTGACTCTGCTCCTCACCTGTGGACCATTATGATCTGGATAATCTGTTCCACACCTGAGCCTCATCTGGACATGAGGACTCTGGATCCTCCCTGGGCCTCACCCTGAATGGTGACTCTGGTCCCCATCTGGATGTCACCTAGACCAGGTGAAATTTGTACCCCTCTAGGCCTCAACTAGACCTGGTGACTCTGGCCCTCAACTGGGCCTCACGGGGACCTAGTGAATATGCTCCCCACCTGCGCCTCATCTGGACCTGGTGACTCTGGTTCTACCTGGGCATCATCGGGACATGGTTACTCTATTCCCCACTGGGATTGACCTGATCCTGGTAACTCTGGTCCTGACTTTGGCCTCTTCAGTACCTGGTGACTCTGGCTTCACCTGGGCCTCACCTGTAACTGGTGACTCTGATCCTAAGCATGGCCTCACCTGACCTGGTGACTGTGGTTCCCATGGGACCTCACCTGGAACTCATGTCTCTGGTCCCACCTGGGCCTCACCAGGACCTGGTGTCTGTGGTACCCACCTGGGTAGCATCAGGATATGGTTACACTGTTCACTAACAGTGTCCCAGCCGGACCTATTAACTCTGGTCTTCACCGGACATGGTGACACTGGTTCCCACCTGGGTCTCACATGGACATGGTGAGTCGGATCCCCACGTGGTCCTCACGTTTAACTGGTGATTCTCATTCCCACGTGGACATCATGTGGACCTGGTGGCTGCAGTGTTTCTACTCCTCATGTACCTCGTGACTCTGGTCCCCACCAGGGCCTCACCGGGACCCGGTGAGTGTGGTTGCCACCTGCACCTCACCTGGTCCTGGGATTCTCGTCTGCACCTGAGACTACCCTGGATGTGGTGACTGTGGTACCCACCTGGGCTTCACCTGGATTTGGGGTCTCCGGTCCCCTCTGGGCCTCACCTGGCCCTGTTGACCATGGCACACAACTGGGCAAAATTGGGAGCCGATGACTGTGTTCCACAACTGGACCTCACCTATACCAGGTGACTCTAATCCTCCTCTGGGTCTCCCCGTGCCCTAGTGACTGTGAACCCCACTTTGGCCTGACTTGGACCTGCTGACCCTGGTTGCCACCTGCGCCTGACATCGAAATGTTGATTCTGGTTCATTCAAGGTCCTCACCTGTACCTGGTGATCCTGGTCCCCACCTGGGCCTCAACTGGACGTGGTGGCCCTTGTCACCACCTGGGACTCACCTGGACCTGCATACTGTGTTCCACACCTGGGCCTCAAGTAGCCCTGTTGACCATGGTCCCCAAGCCGGCCTCACATGTACTTGTTGCCTCTGATCCCCACCGGGACCTCACGTGTACCTGGTAACTCAGGTCCTCACCTGGGCCAATTTGGATATGGTGACTCTGGTCCCAACCTGGACTTCACCCGGATCTGGTGACTCTGGTCCCCACCTGGGCTTCACCTTGATCAGTTGACTGGTCCCCACCTGGGCTAAACCTGGATCTGGTGACTCTGGTCCCCACCTGGACCTCTCCTGGACCTGGTGACTCTCTTTCCAACATGGACCTCACCTGGATCTGGTGACTCTGGTCCTCAGTTAGGCCTCACCTGGACCTGGTGTCTCTCGTCCCCACTTTGACCTAACTCAGAACTGCTGGATCTTGCCCCACATAGGCCGCACCGAGACCTGGTGACGCTTGACCCCAGCGATGCCTCAATTCGACATGATGAACCTGGTACTCACGTGGGCCTCACATGGACCTGGGACTCAGCTGGATAGAGTGGCTCTGGTTCCCACAAGGGGCTCACCTGATAATGCTGACTGTGGTGTTATCTATGCCTCACCAGAACCTAGTGATTCTGTTCCCCATCTGGGCCTACATGGCCCTAGTGACTCTGGTCCTCACCCAGGCATCATTAGGACCTGGAAACTATATTCCACACCTGGGCCTCACTTTGACCAGGGACCTCTGGTCCCATTCTGGGCCTCAAACTAAACTGTTTACTCTGGTTCCCCCTCTGTGACTCACCCTTACCTGGTGACTCTGGTCACCCATTGGGCATCATTTCGGCATGCTGAATCTGGTCCTTAGCTGGTCCGCACCTGGTTCTAGTGACTGGTCGCCACCTGGGCCTCACCTGGACTTGGTGAATCTTGTTGCCACCTGCGCCTCACCTGAACCTTGTGACTGTGGTCCCACCTGGACCTCACCTGGTTCTGGTGGCTATGGTTCCCATATGGGGCTCTCCTGGACCTGGTTCCTTTGGTCTCCATCTGCCCTCACCTGGAACACAATGACTCTGATCCATATTTGGGCCTCTCCTGGACCTGTTGACTCTGGTCCTTACCTGGGCATCATTGGGACCTGGATACTCTCTTATATACATGGGCCTCACCTGGACTTGGTGACTGTAGTCCCACCTGGGCGTCATCTGGATGAAGTCACTGGTTCCCACTGGGACCCCTCCTGGACCTGGTGACTCAGGTCCTCCAATGGGTATCATGGGATCTGGTATCTCATTTCCACTTCGGGGCCTCACCTGGACCTAGTGATCTCGTCCCCCTCTGGGCCTCACCCTGACCTGGGGACTCTGGTCCCCACCTGGATATCACCAGAACCAGGTGACTCTGGTCCCCACCTAGGCTTCACCTGGGCCTGGAGACTCAGGTCCTCATATGGGCATCATGGGACCTGATTTCTTAGTTATACATCGGGGCCTCACCTGGACCTAGTGATTCTCGTCCCCTGTGGGCCACACTATGACGTGCTGACTCTGGTCCCCACCTGGATATCACCAGTCCCGGGTGACTCGCCCCCTCTCTGACTCCCCCGGAGCTGGGGTCGCTGGTCTTCAAATGGGCCTCAACAGGACTTGGTGAATCTACTCCTCACTTAGGCCTCGTCTGGACCTTGTGACTCTTTTCGCACCTGGCATCAATGGGACATTGTTATTTTGTTCCACACCGGGGCCTCACCTGGACATGATAACTTTGCTCCACACTTTGGCCTCAACTGGTTATGATGACACTGGTCACCCCACCTTGTCCTCAATCTGGACCTGGTGACTGTGGTCCCCACCTGGGTCTCACCTGGACGTGGAGACTAAGTTCCCACATGAACCACACCTGGACCTGGTGACTGTGGTGTTCTTGTAGACTCACATTTACCTGGTGACTCTGTCCCCACTAGGGCCTCACCTGGTTCTGGTGACTCTGGCCTGCAGGTTGGCCTCACCTGGACCTGGTGAGTGGGGATGCCACTTGGGCATCACCCATACCTGGTGACTCAGGTCACCACGTGGGCCTCTTGGACCTGGTGAATCTGGTCCGTACCTGGTCCTCTCCCAGACCCGGGGACTCTGGTCACCACCTGGGCCTCACCTGGACCTGGTGAACGAATCTGTTCCCCATCTGGACCTCACCCAGTCCTGGTGACTTTGTTCCCCACCTGGACCTGATTGCTGTGGACTCTTTCTTGGCCTCACCTGGACCTGGTGACTCTGATCCTATCTGCGCGTCACCCAGACCTGGTCACTCTGGTCCTCACCTGGGCATCATTGGTACCTGGTGACTCTGTTCCACACCTGAGCCTCACCTGGACATGATGACTCTGGAACCACTCTGGGCCTAACCCTGACCTGGTGACTCTGGTCTCCATCTGTATATCACCTGTCCAGGTGACTCTGGGACCCCTCTAGGCCTCAACCAGTTCTGGGGACTCTGGTCCTCAACTGGGCCTCACCTGGACCTAGTGAATATGCTCCATCTGGGCCTCAGTTGGACCTGGTGACTCTGGTCCCTACCTGGGCATCATCGGGACATGGATCCACTGCATGGCCTGCAGGTTGGCCTCACTGGACCTGGTAATGCTGGTCCCTACCTGGGCATCACCGGGACACGGTTCCTCTGCATAGCCTCCAGGTTGGCCTCACCTGGACCTAGTGAGCGGGGTTGCCACCTGGGGCTCACCCATACCTAGTGATATAGGTCCCCACGTGGGCCTCACTTGGACCTGGTGAATCTGGTCCCCACTGGGCCTCACCTGGACGTGGTGACACTTGTCACCACTGGGGACTCACCTGGACCTGCTTACTGTGGTCCACACCTGGGCCTCAATAGAACTGTTGACCATGGTCCCCAAGCCGGCCTCACATGGACCTGTTGCCTCTGATCCTCACTGGGGCCTCACGTGTACCTGGTTACTCTGGTCTTCACCTGGGCATCATTGGTCCTGGTGACTCTGTTCCACACCTGAGGCACCCCTGGACATGATGACTCTGGAACCTCTCTGGCTATCAACCTGACCTGGTGACTCTGGTCCCTATATGGATGTCACCTGGACCAGGGCATTATGGTACCACTCTGGGCTTCAACCACGTCTGGTGACTCTGGTCCTCAACTGGGCCTCACCTGGACCTAGTGAATATGCTCCATCTGGACCTCATTTGGACCTGGTGACTCTGGTCACTACCTGGGCATCATCGGGACATGGTTCCACTGCATGACCTGCAGGTTGGCCTCACTTGGACCTGGTAACTCTGGTCCCTACCTGGGCATCATCGGGACATGGTTCCACTGCATCGCCTGTAGGTTGGCCTCTCCTGGACCTGGTAACTCTCGTCCCTACCTGGGCATCTTTGGGACCTGGTTCCTCTGCATTGCCTGCAGGTTGGCCTCACCTGGACCGGGTGAGTGGGTTTGTCACCTGGGCCTCACCCTTGCCTAGTGACACAGGTCCCCACGTAGGCCTCACTTGGACCTGGTGAATCTGATCCTTACCTGGTGGTCACCCGGAACTGGTAACTCTGGTCACCACATGGGAATCACCTGGGCCTGATGAATCTGGTCCCCATCTGGGCCTCACCCAGTCCTGTTGACTTTCTTCCCCACCTGGACCATATTGCTGTCCACTCCTTCTTGGCTAACCTGGAACTGCTGACTCTGATTCTAACTGGGCCTCACCCAGATCTGGTGACTCTGGTCCTCACCTGTGGACCATTATGACCTGGATACTCTGTTCCACACCTGAGCCTCACCTGGATATGTTGACTCTGGATCCCCTCTGGGCCTCAGCCTGACATGGGGACTCTGGTCCCCATCTGGATGTCACCAGACCAGGTGAATCTGGTACCCCTCTAGGCCTCACCTAGACCTGGTGACTCTGGTCCTCAACTGGGCCTCAACGGGACCTAGTGAACATGCTCCCCACCTGCGCCACATCTGGGCCTGGTGACTCTGGTTCTACCTGGGCATCATTGGGCCATGGTTATTCTATTCCCAATTGGAGTGACCTGATCCTGGTAACTCTGGTCCTGACTTTGGCCTCTTCTGTACCAGGTGACTCTGGCTCCACCTGGGCCTCACCTGTAACTGGTGACTCTGATCCTAAGCATGGCCTCAACTGACCTGGTGACTGTGGTTCCCATCGGGACCTCACCCTGACCTCATGTTCTGGTCCCACTTGGGCCTCACCAGGACCTGGTGTCTCTGCTACCCACCTGGGTAGCATCAGGATATGGTTACACTGTTCAATAATAGTGACCCAGCCGTACCTATTAACTCTGGTCTTCACCTGGGCCACACCTGGACATGGTGACACAGGTTCCCACCTGGGTCTCACCTGGACATGGTGAGTCGGATCCCTACCTGGTCCTCACCTATAACTGGTGATTCTCGTTCCCACATGGAGTTCATGTGGACCTGTTGGCCGCAGTGTTTCTAGCATCTTTTTTTTAATTTTTATTTATTTATGATAGTCACAGAGAGAGAGAGAGGCAGAGACACAGGCAGAGGGAGAAGCAGGCTCCATGCACCGGGAGCCCGACGTGAGATTCGATCCCGGGTCTCCAGGATCGCGCCCTGGGCCAAAGGCAGGCGCCAAACCGTTGTGCCACCCAGGGATCCCATGTGTTTCAAGCTTCTCATGTACCTCGTGACTCTGGTCCCCACCAGTGCCTTACCGGGACCTGGTGAGTTTGGTTGCCACCTGCACCACACCTGGTCCTGGTGATTCTGGTCTGCACCTGAGACTACCCTGGATCTGGTGATGTGGTCCCCACCTGGGCTTCACCTGGATTTCGGGACTACGGTCCCCATCTGGGCCTCACCTGGCCCTGTTGACCATGGTCCTCCACTGGGAAAAATTGGGACCTGGTGACTGTGTTCCACAACTGGACCTCACCTGGACCAGGTAACCCTGCTCCCCCTCTGGGTCTCACCGTGCCCTAGTGACTGTGAAGTCCACTTTGGCTTGACTTGGACCTGCTGACCCTGGTTGCCACCTGCGCCTGACGTCGAACTGTTGACTCTGGTTCTTTCAAGGGCCTCTCCTGTACCTGGTGATCCTGGTCCCCACTGGGCCTCACCAGGACGTGGTGACTTGTCACCACTGGGGACTCTGGTCACCACATGGGTTCACCTGGGCCTGTGAATCTGGTCCCATCTGGGCCTCACCCAGTCCTGGTGACTTCTTTCCCACCTGGACCTGATTGCTGTGGACTCTTCTTGGCTCACCTGAACTGGTGACTCTGATGGTACTGGTCACCCAGACCTGGTGACTCTCGTCCTCACCTGGGCATATTGGACCTGGTTACTCTGTTCCACACCTGAGCCTCACCTGGACATGATGTCTCTGGGACCTCTCTGTGCCTCACCCTGACCTGGATCTGGTCCCCATCTGGATGTCACCTGGACCAGGTGATTCTGGAACCCCTCTAGGCCTCAACCAGATCTGGTGACTCTTGTCCTCAAGTGGGCCTCACCTGGACCTAGTGAATATGCTCATCTGGGCCTCATTTGGACCTGGTGACTACTGGTCACTCACTGGGCATCATCGGGAAATGGTTCCACTGCATGGCCTGCTGGTTTGCCTCACCTGGACCTGGTGACTCAGGTCCTCATATGGGCATCATGGGACCTGGTTCTCAGTTCCACATCGGGGCCTCATCTGGACCTAGTGATTCTCGTCCCTCTGGGCCTCACCCTGACGTGGTGACTCAGGTCCCCACCTGGATATCACCAGAACCGGGTGACAGTGGTCCCCCTGTGGGACTACCCGGAGCTGGGGACACTGGTCCTCAACTGGGCCTCAACAGGACCTGGTGAATCTACTCCTCACTAGGCCTCGTCTGGATCTTGTGACTCTTTTCCCACCTGGCATCTTTGGGACATGGTTACTCTGTTCCCCACTGGGCCTCACATGGACATGATAACTTTGCTCCACACTTTGGCCTCAACTGGTCCTGATGACTCTGGTCCCCCGACCTAGACCTCAATCTGGATCTGGTGACTAGGTCCCCACCTGGGTCTCACCTATACCTGGTGACTCTTGTCCCCACATGAACCACACCAGGATCTGGTGACTGTGTTGTTCTTGTAGAATCACTTAACTGGTGACTCCAGTCCCCACTAGGTCCTCACGTGGATCGGGTGACTTGGCCTGCAGGTTGGCCTCACATGGACCTGGTTAGTGGGGATGCCACTTGGCCTCACCCATACCTGGTGACTCAGGTCTCCACGTGGGCCTCTTGGACCTGGTGAATCTGGTCCTTACCTGGTCCTCTCCCAGACCCGGGGACTCTGGTCACCACCTGGGCTCACCTGGACCTGTTGAATCTGCTCCCCATCTGGGCCTCACCCAGTCCTGGTGACTGTGTTCCCCACCTGGACCTGATTGCTGTGGACTCTTTCTTGGCCTCACCTGGAACTGGTGACTGATCCTATCTGCCCGTCACCCAGATCTGGTCACTCTGGTTCTCACCTGTGGACCACTATGACCTGGACACTTTGTTCGACACCTGAGACTCACCTGGACATGATGACTCTGGAGCTTCTCTGGGCCTCACCCTGACCTGGTGACTCTGGTCCCCATCTGGATGTCACCTGTACCAGGTGATTCTGGTACCCCTCTAGGCCTCAACCAGATCTGGTGACTCTTGTCCTCAACTGGGCCTCACCTGGACCTAGTGAATATGCTCTATCTGGGCCTCATTTGGACCTGGTGACTCTTGTCCCTTCCTGGGCATCATCGGGACATGGCTCCCCTGCATGACCTGCAGGTTGGCCTCACCTGGACCTGGTAACTCTGGTCCCTACCTGGGCATCATCGGGACATGTTTCCACTGCATGGCCAGCAGGTTGGCCTCACCTGGACCTGGTAACTCTAGTCCCTACCTGGGCATCATCGGGACATGGTTCCTCTGGATGGCCTGCAGGTTGCCCTCACCTGGACCTGGTAAATCTGGTCCCTACCTGGGCATCATCGTGACACGGTTCCTCTGCATTTCCTGCAGTTTGGCTTCACCTTGACCTGGTGAGTGGGGTTGCCACCTGTGCCTCACCCATACTGGTGACACAGGTCCCCACGTGGGCCTCACTTGGACCTGGTGAATATGGTCCTTACTTGGTCCTCACCCGGAACTGGTAACTCTGGTCATCATCTGGGAATCTCCTGGACCTGTGAATCTGGCCCCCATCTGGGCCTCACCCAGTCCTGGTGACTTTGTTCCCCACCTGGACCTGATTGCTGTGAAATCCTTATTGGCCTCACCTGGAACTGGTGACTCTGATCCTAACTGGCCTCACCCAGATCTGGTGACTCTGGTCCTCACCTGTGGACCATTATGACCTGGATACTCTGTTCCACACCTGAGCCTCACCTGGACATGATGACTCTGGATCCCCTCTGGGCCTCAGCCTGACATGGGGACTCTGGTCCCCATCTGGATATCACCAAGACCAGGTGAATCTGGTACCCCTCTATGCCTCAACTAGACCTGGTGACTCTGGTCCTCCACTGGGCCTCACCTAGACCTAGAGAATATGCTCCATCTGGGCCTCATTTGGACATGGTGATTTTATACCTACCTCGGCATTACCGGGACATGGTTCCACTGCATGCCCTGCAGGTGTGCCTCACCTGGACCTGATAACTCTAGACCCCACCTGGGCATTCGGGACATGGTTCCTCGGCATGGCCTGCAGGTTGGCCTCACTTGGACCTAGTGAGTGGGGTTGTCACCTGAGACTCACCCATGCCTGGTGACACAGGTCCCCACGTGGGCCTCACTTGGACCTGGTGAATCTGGGCCTTACCTGGTCCTCACCCGGAACTGGTAACTCTGGTCACCACTTGGGAATCACCTGGACCTGGTGAATCTGGTCCCAATCTGGGCCTCATCCAGTCCTGGTGACTTTGTTCCCCACCTGGACCTGATTGCTGTGGACTCCTTCTTGGCCTCACCTGGAACTGGTGAGTCTGATCCTATTACGCGTCACCCAGACCTGGTGACTCTGGTCCTCACCTGGGCATCATTGGTACCTGGTGACTCTGTTCCACACCTGAGCCTCACCTGGACATGATGACTCTGCAACCACTCTGGGCCTCACCCTGTCCTGGTGACTCTGGTCCCCATCTGGATGTCACCTGACCAGGTGATTCTGGTTCCCCCTAGGCCTCAACCAGATCTGGTGACTCTGGTCCTCAACAGGGCCTCACTGGACCTAGTGAATATGCTTCATCTGGGCCTCATTTGGACCTGGTGACTCTGGTCCCTACCTGGGCATCATCGGGACATGGTTCCACTGCATGGCCTGCAGGTTGGCCTGACCTGGACCTGGTAACTCTGGTCCCTACCTGGGCATCATCGGAACACGGTTCCTCTGCATTGCCTGCAGATTGGCCTCACCTGGACCTGGTGAGTGGGGTTGCCACCTGGGTCTCACACATACATGGTGACACAGGTCCCCACGTGGGCCTCACTTGGACATGGTGAATCTGGTCCTTACCTGGTTCTCTCCGAGACCCGGGATCGCTGGTCCCCAACACGGCCTCACCTGGACCTGTTGAATCTGGTCCCCATCTGGGCCTCACCCAGTACTGGTGACTTTGTTCCCCACCTGGACCTGATTGCTGTGGACTCTTTCTTGGCCTCACCTGGAACTGGTGACTCTGATCCTATCTGCGCGTCACCCAGACCTGGTGACTCTGGTCCTCACCTGGGCATCACTGCTACCTGGTGACTCTGTTCCACACCTGAGCCTCACCTGGACATGGTGACTCTGGAACCTCTGGGCCTCACCCTGACCTGGTGACTCTGGACCCATCTGGATGTCACCTGGACCAGGTGATTCTGGTACCCTCTAGGCCTCAACCAGGTCTGGTGACTCTGGTCCTCAACTGGGCCTTACCTGGACCTATTGAATATGCACCATCTGGGCCTCATTTGGACCTGGTGACTCTCTTCCCTACCTGGGCATCATCGGGACATGTTTCCACTGCATGGCCTTTAGGTTGGCCGCACCTGGACCTGGTAACTGTGGTTCTACCTGGGCATCATCGGGACGTGGTTACTCTATTCCCAGTGGGACTGACCTGATCGTGGTAACTCTGGTCCTGACTTTGGCCTCTTCTGTGCCATGTGACTCTGGCTCCCCCTGGACCTCACCTGTAAGTGGTGACTCTGATCCTAATCATGGCCTCACCTGACCTGGTGACTGTGGTTTCCATCGGTACCTCACCTGGTCCTCATGTCTCTGGTCCCAACTGGGACTCACCAGGACCTTGTATCTGGTACCCACCTGAGTAGCATCAGGATATGGTTACACTGTTCACTAACAGTGACCCGGCCGGACCTATTAACTCTCGTCTTCACCTGGTCCACTCTTGGACATGGTGACCTGGTTCCCACCTGGGTCTCACCTGGACATGGTGACTCAGATCCCCACCTGTCCTCACCTGTAACTTGTAATTCTCGTCCCCACATGGACATCATGTGGACCTGGTGGCTGCAGTGTTTCTAGCTTCTCATGTACCTCGTGACTCTGGTCCCCACCAGGGCCTCACCGGGACTTGGTGAGTGTGGTTCCCACCTGCACCTCACCAGGACCTAGTGATTCTGGTCTCCACCTGAGACTACCCTGGATCTGGTGACGGTGGTCCCCACCTGGGCTTCACCTGAACTTGGGGACTCCGGTCCCCATCTGGGCCTCACTGGCCCTGTTGACCATGGTCCTCAACTGGGCAAAATTGGGACCCGGTGACTGCGTTCCACAACTGGAACTCACCTGGACAAGGTGACTCTGGTCCCCTCTGGGTCTCACTGTGCCCTAGTGACTGTGAACCGAACTTTGGCCTGACTTGTACCTGCTGACCCTGGTTGCCACCTGCGCCTGACCTCGAAATGTTGACTCTGGTTCTCTCAAGGGCCTCCCCTGCACCTGGTGACCTGGCCCCAATTGGGCCTCACCTGGACGTGGTGACTCTTGTCACCACCGGGGACTCACCTGACATGATTACTGTGTTCCACCTGGGCCTCAGGTAGACCTGTTGACCATGGTCCCCAAGCCGACCTCACGTGGACCTTTGGCTCTGATCCCGCCGGGGCCTCACGTGTATCTGGTAACACTGATCCTCACCTGGGCCTCATCTGGACTAGTGACTCTGGTCCCCACCTGGGCTTCACCTGGATCTGGTGACTCTGGTCCCCACCTGGACTTCACCTGGATCTGGTGACTCTGGTCCCCACCTGGACCTCTCCTGGATCTGGTGACTCTCTTCCAACATGGACCTCACCTGGATCTGGTGCCTCTGGTCCACAGTTTGGCCTCACCTGGACCTGGTGTCTCTCGTCCCCACTTTGATCTAACTCAGAACTGCTGAATCTTGCCCCACCTAGGCCGCACCCAGACCTGGTGACTCTTGTCCCCAGCTATGCCTCAATTCGACCTGATGAATCTGGTCCTGACGTGGGGCTCACATGGACCTGGGACTCTGCTGGATAGAGTGGCTCTGGTTCCCACAAGGGGCACACCTGATACTGGTGATTGTGGTCTTATTCTATGCCTCACCAGGACCTAGTGATTCTGTTCCCCATCTGGGCCTGCATGGCCCTAGTGACTCTGGTCCTCACCCAGGCATCATTGGGACCTGGATACTCTATTCAACTTCTCGGCCTCACTTTGACCAGGGACCTCTGGTCCCATTAGGCCTCAAACTAAACTGGTTACTCTGGTTCCCCTCTGGGCCTCACCCTTATCTGGTGACTCTGGTCACCCCTTGGGCTTCACTTGGGCCTGGTGAATCTGGTCCTTAGGTCCGCATCTGGATCTGTGACTGGTGGCCACCTGGGCCTCACCTGGCCTTGGTGAATCCTGTTGCCACCTGCGCCTCACCTGGACCTTGTGACTCTGGTCCCACCTGGGCTCACCTGGACGAGGTGATGGTTCCCACAGTGACCTCACCTGGACCTGGTGACTCAGGTCCTCATATGGGCATCATGGGACCAGGGTTCTCAGTTCCACATCGGGGTCTCATCTGGACCTAGTGATTCTCGTCCCCCTCTGGGCCTCACCCTGACGTGGTGACTCTGGTCCCCACCTGGATATCACCAGAACCGGGTGACACTGGTCCCCCTCTGGGACTCACCCGGAGCTGGGGACACTGGTCCTCAACTGGGCCTCAACAGGACCTGGTGAATCTACTCCTCACTAAGGCCTCGTCTGGACCTTGTGACTCTTTTCCCACCTGGCATCAATGGGACATGGTTACTCTTCCCCAGCTGGGCCTCACATGGACATGATAACTTTGCTCCACACTTTGGCCTCAACTGGTCCTGATGACTGGTCCCCCCACTAGGCCTCAATCTGGACCTGGTGACTCTGGTCCCCAGCTTGGTCTCATCTGGACTGGTGACTCTGGTTCCCACATGAACCACAAGGACCTGGTGACTGTGGTGTTCTTGTAGACTCATTTACTGGTGACTCCGGTCCCCACTTGGTCCTCATGGATCTGGTGACTTGGCCTGCAGGTTGGCCTCACTGGACCTGGGGAGTGGGGTTGCCACCTGGGCCTCACCCATACCTGGTGACTCAGGTCCCACGTGGGCCTCTTGGACCTGGTGAATCTGGTCCTTCTGGTCCTCTCCCAGACCCGGGGACTCTGGTCCCCAACTGGGCCTAACCTGGACCTGGTGAATCTGGTCCCCATCTGGGACTCACCCAGTCCTGGTGACTTTGTTCCCCACCTGGACCTGATTGCTGTGGACCTTTCTTGGCCTCACCTGGAAATGGTGACTCTGATCTTATCTGCGCATCCCCTAGACCTGGTGACTCTGTTCCTCACCTGGGCATCATCGGGACATGGTTCCATTGCATGAACTGCAGGTTAGCATCACCTGGACCTGGTAATTCTGTTCCCTACCTGGGCATCATCGGGACATGGTTCCACTGCATGGCCTGCAGGTTCGACTCACCAGGACCTGGTTACTCTGGGCCCTACCGGGGCACCATTGGGACATGATTCCACTGCATGGCCTGCAGGTTGGCCTCACCTGGACCTGGTAACTCTGGTCCCTACCTGGGCATCATCGGGACACGGTTCCTCTGCAAGGCCTACAGGCTGGCCTCACCTGGACCTGGTGAGTGTGGTTGACACCTGGGACTCACCATACCTGATGAACCAGGTCCCCACGTGGGCCTCTTGGATCTGGTGAATCTGGTCCTTACCTGGTCCTCTCCCAGACACGGGGACTCTGGTCACCACCTGGGCCTCACCTGGACCTGGTGAATCTCGTCCCCCTCTGGGACTCACCCAGTCCTGGTGAGTTTGTTCCCCACCTGGACCTGATTGCTGTAAACTCTTTCTTGGCCTCACATGGAACTGGTGACAGTGATCCTATCTGCGCGTCACCCAGATCTTGTGACTCTGGTCCTCACCTGGGCATCATTGGTAACTGGTGACTCTGTTCCACACCTGAGGCTCACCTGTACATGATGACTCTGGAACCACTCTGGGCCTCACCCTGACCTGGTGTCTGGTCCCCATTTGGATGTCACCTGGTCCAGTTGATTCTGGTACCCTCTAGGCCTCAACCATATCTGGTGTTTGTGATCCACAACTGGGCCTCATACACCTAGTGAATATGCTCCATCTGGCCCTCATTGGACCTGGTGACTCTGATCCCTACCTGGGCATTATCGGGACATGGTTCCATTGCTTGTCCTGCAGGTATCCTCACCTAGACCTGGTAAATCTGGTTCCTACCTGGGCATCATCGGGACATGTTCCACTGCATGGCCTGCAGGTAGGCCTCACCTGGACCTGAGAACTCTAGTCCCTACCTGGGCATCATCAGGACATGGTTCCTCTCAATGGCCTGCAGGTTGGCCTCACCTGGACCTGGTGAGAGGGGTTGTCTCCTGGGCCTCACCCATGCCTGGTGACACAGGTCCCCACGTGGGCCTCCCTTGGACCTGGTGAATCTGGTCCTTACCTGGTCCTCACCCGGAACTCGTAACTCTGTTCACCACCTGGGCTCACCTGGACCTGGTGAATCTGGTCCCCATCTGGGCCTCACGCTGTCCTCGGGACTTTGTTCCCCACCTGGACCTGATGGCTGTGGACTCATTCTTGGCCTCACCTGGAACTGGTGACTCTGATCCTATCTGCGCCTCACCCAGACCTGGTGACTCTGGTCCTCACCTGGGCATCTTTGATACCTGGTGACTCTGTTCCACACCTGAGCCTCACCTGGACATGATGACTCTGGATCCCCTCTGGGCCTCACGCTGACGTGGTGACTCTGGTCCCCATCTGGATGTCACCTACACCAGTGTGAATCTGGTACCCCTCTAGGCCTCAACTAGACCTGGTGACTCTGGTCCTCACCTGGGCCTCACGGGGACCTAGTGAATATGCTCCCCAACTGTGCCTCATCTGGACCTGGTGACTCTGGTTCTACCTGGGCATCATCGGG
>NW_023331740.1:0-34691 GCF_011100685.1 Canis lupus familiaris | reverse complement strand
AGTGCTCTAGGACAGGGAAGATCACTCTCCCAAAGGAGCTCAGGTATCACATAGGAACTCGTTCTCCTCACCAGCAGAATGTTTGTAGCTGAAACCAATTATTTGGGAATATGGCATCCATTGCTTGGCTTCTCCACTTCTATCTCTCTGGACTATGATTCCAATCTACAAAGATTGTGAATGTTTTGATGAATACCAGTTTCTGCCTTGGTGTGGCCCGGGTCCACCACAACAGGAATTCTCTCACTGGTTTAATGTTTTTGGGAAACATTCCTTTGAAACTCCCTTTCCTACAAGAGTCTATATCCTAAATCCAGTGTTTATATGCCTCATTTTACCTGTACAAGACCGCGGGACCTTGAACACAAGGCACCAAGCACCAGATGCCCGGTAACACACTGGGGTGCAACCTTCCTTCCCCTTGCCTTGGGCTCCAGGAGGCTGAAGGAGAATGTGGAGCCGGGGAGTCAGCGGGACCAGCGGCACCAGGCTGGGCTGTTGAACCAGGCTGAGAGGGAGAAGGCAGGGAGACGAAGGTGAGGAATGGGGCTTGTGACCCAAACGCCAGGGCTGATACGACAGACCCCGAGTCCGTGTGCATGCACAGTGTGCAGGGCGGCTGCGGGCAGAGCCAGGCAGGGCGAGGCAGCCAGAGGAGCTCCCAGGCTAAGAGGGTCCACATTTGGGTGATGGAGCTGTCCCTGCTGATTTGGTGTGGGGTTTGTGGCTGGAGCAGTGTCCCTGCACCAGTGAATGTATGGAGCTTGGCACATGCCAAGGCAGACCCTTTCAGACTCTGTATGTAGAAAATGCCTGGACGACATGTTCAGCTCCCTGTAGTTAGGACGAGGGGCAGAGGTGGGCGTAGATTGGCTGAGGACGGAAAGGACCAGGTTGGCCCAAGCCCCAAGCAGGTGTCCGGCTGGAAGCCAGGGAAGGGAGTTCCTACTCCTTTCCCTGCTTTGATTTCTCGTGCAGGCAAGAAGCCGAGCAGAGGAAGGCCTGCTCCACAGGTTCCCCAGGAGACCCCAGGAGGGGCAGAAGCGCACCTGGAAGGAAGACACGGAATCTTGTGACTATGTGAGGGTGAGTGTGCGCTGCTTCCCGGGCTGTGCCCTTGGGGACTCCCTGGGCTCCATGGGCCTCCTGGTGGAAGCGGGGCTCCACTTCCTCTCTGACCAGTGGCAGTTGAGTAGGGTGGATTTGCACCCAGTTTTCCCTTGGTGCCCATGATGTTGCCTCCCACCTTCTATGTGTGTGAACACTGGCTGTTTGACGTGTGAAGGTCATTGGCGGGCACTCCTGGAGCACATACCAACCTCAGAGAAGAACAGGCCGCTGTCCTTTGTGACACATCATCCCACACTGCCCATCCCCACTCAGGAGCTCCCACCATGACTCTCCAGCAGCAGGACTCCTATCTCCTCATGAGCAGAGAGGATGGAAGCGCTGGTCCAATGGAGGAAGCATCGCTGTGAGGCAGGACTTTGCGTGTCCCCCCCATGTCTCAAGGGCATCAACAGCATCCTGTCAGGCCTTTGTTCTGGACGAGCCCTGCAGCCAGATTCCCTACTCCTAGGTCAACAGATCCCAACTCTTTCTTTCCCTGTTCCGGGGAGGGGGTGGTTACTAGGGTCCTGGCCATTTGTTGGTTTCTTTCTTTCTTTCCTGAATGTTCATTTTGCCTTGGTGCCGGGGCCAAACTCATGGAGTCCTGTGTGTTCTCTTTTCCCACAGTGTCCACACATGCCGATGCCCGTCTACACCACCAGGAGGCCTTCTATCCCTGAGCCTGCCCTGCTGATGGAACCACGTACTCAGCCCCCTGACATAAGACTCCCGTCCCATTCCACCTCTCATCTCAGAAGCCCTAAAGTTAGCCTCAGCCCACCTGGTGGATCTCGAGGTGCCCAGCAAGTGCCGATCACTGACACCCCTCTGCCGGCTCGCCAACCCTGTGTCAGGGCTGACAGCCTGGTTGTGCAGCAGAGAGCCAAGAGGCCCTGCAGAGTCTCCCTTGAGGGTCCCCAGGCTGGCTCCAAGGGCCATGGGCTGGGACACACCCAGGCACCACCCAAGTATCCTGAGGAGAACACCCGTCCCGCTGTCAGCAACGCATTGGCAGACAATTCCCAAATGCCCCTCCAGACTCCAGGCAAGAAATGTGCCCAGATGCCCCTAGACAGGTCCCAGAACTCCCGAAAAAAACCGGGATGGAGGCCCTCCCAGCACACCTGCAGGATCATTGAGGAAGCCCCTCTAGGGATTTGGGGAGTCTGTGTCCTCCAGGAAGCAGACGTGCCCATGGATGCACAGCCCGGCCCCCGCAGACCAGGAAGACACCTGCCCTCCATCCAAGCAAGGGCCCCCAGCCCACACCTGCCACACCTCACCTGGGAACGCTGCAGCCGTGCACCGAGCCCCCACGGCCGCCCTCTGCGCGGGCCCCCACTCAGCCCCTGAGAATGGTCTTCACCAGATTGAACAGAAGCTGCTGGAGCTCCCGGTTCCTCGCAGCTCCCTCATTCCTTCCTCCCGAGAAGCCAGGCCCTGCTCAGGGCCCTCCTGCCCCCCACCTGTCGGACGGAGCCTGTGTCTGTGGCCCCTGGAGTGTCCTCCACGGTGACCTACAGGTGTCCTCATCCTCAGAAGACACTGAGAGCGAATGAGCCAGCTCCTGGCCTCGGACATTATCCTCCACCCCAAGCACCCTGAGGGGTGACTGCGGACCTGAGGACGTGGCCCCTCCTGGACTGATATGGGGAATCAGCACTTGCTCAGCTCCTTTGCATGGGAATCCTGGGTCCACAGCCTGCTGCCTCTCATGCTCCTTGATAGGTTCAGGGGATACGTAGACATTGAGGGTCTCCTGCACACCCAGTGTTCTGCGTGAAGTACTAGCCAGGCAATGTGGATCCCTGAGCATCCAGTATGGGTGCCATGTGCTCCACATGGGGCCGCGGTCGCACATGGTCTGTAATGGGATGAGTTGACAGTTTCATTCTTTATATATCCTGAAACCCACTTCAATGTTGGGTAATGATGCTTCCTTTCAGAGGCCTGAGCATGGAGATTTATCTCTCTCCAGATGATTTCCTAAGAAGGCAAAGTTTGACTAGTGGGCATGTAATGGTCCAAATAGCACAGGACCCAGGACTGGGTAGTTCCCTCTGACTGTCTGTCTTTTTCTCTCTTTCCCTCGTTCTCAGGCATATCTCTGAAGTGGGCCAATGGAAACAATACAACACCATGTGATACCAAACCAAATGAAACTCAGCAAAACCAAACCAACCCAAACGAAACCAAACCAAAGCACATCCATAGTTGTGTCGTGAGGATTTCTTTTTTAGGAAAAAACACTGACTGCTCTTTCCTCACTCCAGAGCTCCTGTTCAAGGGTGTTCCCTCTCTCTGTGCATATGGAGGGTAGAGGAGCTCCTCGATGTGCACACTAGGCTTTTAAAAGTCAGAGGGCAGTAGAGAAGCCACGGTGTGGGATCCTTCTCCCACCCTCAAGCCCTAAGTAACTCCCATTCATGCAATCATTATGTGACCCGGGTCAGATTCTGGTCCCTGGAGCCTCAGGCCCCTGTCTCATTCCATGAAAGCTGCCCTATTGCTGCCTCATGGCTTCAGAGGAAAATGCAGCTTCCTGGGCACTCAAGGGATGCATGCCACAACAGAAATATTCCCTACTTTCTGGAAGCCTATGAGGATCCCAGGGGTCCAAGGGTAGGAAGGCCTATCCTCACAGGGGATGTCGGGATTGGAGCTAGTGAAGTAGCCTAAGGATCCTTGGACCTGCAGGTGTATAGGGCACAGGGGTGAGGATGCAGGCAGGCTTGAGCAAAGGGCCTTCAGGCTGGGCTCTCCAGCAGAACTGGCACTTCATGTGCTTGAAGGGGATTTGGTCCATGTGCCCAGGGAGACCAGGGAGAAAGGCTAGCGGAAGAAGGTCTGAGCAGGCCTGTGCTCTCCCCTCTAGTCACCTCACGTGTCTTTTCTTCCCTGCCATCAAAACACCAAACCAAAGCAAACCAGACCAAATCTATCTTCCCAATGGAAAATCCACTCTCATCCAGATATGGAGGAAGACAGAGTTATCTGGACAAGCTGGCATAGGTTATGGATATACCATGAGCCTGAGACACTAAATCTCAATTGTCAAGAAGCAAAACTTATATATGGAGAACAATAAAATTCATTCCGTGACAAGAACCAAACATAACAATGTATCTATAAAATATGAGTGTAAAAAATTGAAGTTACCAAATGTCTTAAAATCAAAGAGTTTGAGAAAACACGAACCAGTGGAAAAGGGGAAAAAGACAAAAAAGCATCACGGAATTTTAAACTGCAGATATAGGAATCATTAGATGAACAGTCACATTCTCTATACTGTGTTGTCCCCACCTGGAATACGCAGCCCTTTGATGTCCATACACATGGTGTTCATGGCATCTTGTGAGCTGATCTCCCGGGGGAGGGGCCTGCTGCACTGATGCTCAGGGTCTGTTCCTGGTCCGGTTTACACGTCCCCTTGTCTCGGGGCTGGGCTCACTGTGAGCTCTTTCTGGTTTTCCTGCGTGACTTTGTTCCCTGAAAGCCCCCTGTGCCTCTTTAGGAGACCAACACGAAATGGCTGGAATCTGATCTCCAGCCTGAGAGCAGAAAGATCAGGGTCCCGCTCTTCAGTAAGCACTCAGGGCCAAGCAGGAGTCACTGGGGTGTGCCAGATGCTGCAGACGCCTGTGGTGGGCGCCCAGACCAGTCTGCCAGAAGAGAGAGGGTTGCCCTGTTACTGTTCCTTCCAGGGTCTCTGCACTGAGAGCTGTCCCCCGGGGGTGCACCTACACTCTCTGCCTATCCCAGGGGAAGGGGCAGGGTCCCCACTTCCCTGTCCTTTGCAGGATTCCCATGTGGAGAGTGGTCAGCCGATTAGGCAAAGTGGTTCCAGTTTTAGGGCCAACTGAGCTGTGAGGCACCTTGCACTCTTGTTGGCCATGACCAGTGTCCACACCCCAAGGCTTGGGAACTCCACCCCCGTGGGCACCCCCATTCTTTCTGGGACTCTGAGAATTCTGAGACACTGTGTCCAGAGTAGTGTCTGCCCATTTCACCACCTGAGCTCATTTCAGGCAAGGTTGTGTCTCACCGGATCAGATTGCTAAGGCAGATTGAAATGTGGGCTCTGTGGCCCTTCCCTTTCCCGATTCTGGGGTGCGTAAACTGCCCGCCCTGCCATTCACCTTCTGATATATCACTTTGGATTCACGTCTCGCATCTCCCACCTTGCAGAGGGTGGTCGCTTTTCTACTGAAGAGTTCCAGCAATTCTTTTATTAAACGTCAGGTGGGATTCCTACCTTTTCACAACGATCGGATAGCATCTACCTACCATCAAGGATCCAGCTGAGCGGAGGTCCCCAGTTTTCGACAATCTTGCCCCTTCACTATCTTATTTCTTTGCAATTGTAATTTTGCCAGTGTTTTACACAGTTGAGCTCACTGAATTTTTAAATATATTTATTCTTGCGATAACAATAATCAATTATCTCAGGTTCCTCGGGGAGTTGGTACATACACAAAGCCTAATATATTCAGTAAGTAATTATGAAAATACAAGTATTGTGATGAATCAATTTTGAGTTTATGATGTGCAGAGGAACAGGGTTAGAGGATGACAATACCTTATTTCAAATCCAACAGTAGATACGGATGCATTTATCGGAAGCCGGAACGCCCACCGTCCTCCTAATTTCTGTTAAATGCACCGAATCCTATTTGGGAATTTTCAAATCGGATATAGAATACGCTTCTTGCTCAACTGTTGTTTAACTGATGTAGCAGGATCTGATGACTCTACCTTTGCTTATTTAATAGAGGATGCTCAGGCATAGCTGGTGGTTTTCCTATCCTGAGGAATCCACACACATGTAGAGAAAGTATCCTCTTCTCTTTTATAACGTAAAATAAATATGTGTCACTTGCTTCAAAAAGTTAAAATACATTGACACCAGACCTAATGAGGTATGAATACATGTGGAAAACCATTTGACTTTCTAAGACAGCATTTATAATCATTCCTTTATGTATGGATGTGTGTATTCTTTGAGTATCTGTGTGTGTTGGGGGTTTGTTTCAGGAAAGAGGGTCTACCTGGAGGAAGAGCAGACCTTGCCCATCCCACACCCCTGTCCTCCAAAGCCCCAACTACCCTGAAAATTCTAGTGATGAGTGACCTGTCACTCTTCCTGAAATTTTCTCTCTCCGACAACAATCATGTCTAAGTCGAGTTGTGACTCTGAGCCTGGGCTGTGGATCTCCTCCTAAATAGTTCCCTCTGTGCCCTGAAATCCTGTGTCAGTCATTCTGGCCGGAGCCGCTTTGGAAAACCAACCATCCTCTACAGCCCTGGATCCAGGAATTCTAGATGAATGAAGACTGACAAGTATTTTTGGAATTAAAGGGTTTAAATTCACAAAGTGGAGTTAGATTTTGAATGACTACATCCAATGAAGTGTCTTTTATTGTTGATTTGATCTGAACTGACAGGAATCTTAAGTGAAATGGCAATAGGGCAGGACACATGAATGATGAAGGAAAAAGCCACAGAAAAATCCACATATGCAAGTCAATGTGTATAAATTTCTGTATCCAAACCTCTGCTGGATTAACATCTGCATTCAGACACACACACACACACACACGCTCACACACCCACACTATGAAAACCCACAGAATCATCCATTCAGCTCCCTGCACGCTGTGGCCAGCACCTCCCGGATGACCTTCTCCCACCTGTGCTATCCACACCTGAGCAAGTCCACCCACCTATTCCCATTGCATAGGGGAGGTCACAGGAAGGAGCCTTGCACCGTGAGCTCAGACCAGCAGAGGGCGACGCTGGCCAGCCCAAGTTGTTCCTAGGCTTCCAGGAGGACCCCACTTTGTGCAGCTGCTCAGGCTGGCAGGTGTGCAGCTCCACACTTTGGGCTGCAGCGTGTGCATTTGCTAGAGCTGCAGAGGCACGATGAGTATTGACAGAAGGTCTGGGGACGTGGTTCCCACCTTGCAACTCTAATGTTGCCACAGCTGGACACTGCCTGCTGAGGAAAGGAGAAAAATCTTTCCTGTGCTGTGCTTCCAATGCTCCGCAGTCCTTGCTCATCCCCTGTGCAGCCCCTGCACCTGGGGAAACCATGGCTTTCATTGGAAGCCTGGAGGCCCTACTGGGAGGTCAATATTGGTTTGGAAAAGAGTAGATCAGGTTGTGACCCTGTAAGTGCCAGGAAGTTTCTGATAATATTGCCCTGCGAGTAATGGGTCCTCCTGCTTCACCCCTGGCCAGGACCTTCCAAGCAGGGAAGGAGGGCTGAGGAATAGCTCTCAAGAGCAATGTTACTCTCTATCTATTTCTCCATCGACTGTGTGTCCATCTATCGCTGACGAGCCTCCCTGTCATCCATCTCTCCTCCATCATCTCTCCATCATACACCTAGAAATTTCTCATTCCTCACAATGCACATATTCACTTTCACATAATAGGAGATGAGATGACTTTCCTGCCGCTCTGCACCTGATTTCACAGAAACTACTAAGGCAGGACTGTCTTGGCCCAGTACATGGTAGTTTTTAAATGTAACTGTCTCGTGTTTTCAAATGACTTAGCCTGTGAATAAATCCATTGAAAATGACATTGGCACAGGCATGTTGACTCCTCTCTTTCCTAGAAAGTCCTGCCTGCAAGGCTGCTGCTTCCTGGTGAATAGCCTCCATGTCCAAGAGAAGAGAAAAAGGAAACACAGGAGCCCCCGTTTGGACAAACACCACAATGTCCTCCATTAACCTGGTCATGAACATGTCTGCACGTGGCCTGGCCCAGAGCCTGATCCTTTGTCCTCCTGAGCGCTTGCCCCATGGCCCATAGCCTTCCCCATCGCTGTGACACAGTCAGCACACGAGCTGCACTGGAGCTTCAGTTCTGTGAAAGCAAGCGTTCCAGAAGACATAGGACAACCACCCCCTTCTGGACTCTTCTAAATAGCACATGAGATAGTGAACATGCGTGTCAGCATAGATATCATTAAATTTGGAATAATTTGTGTGGAGTCAGTCTTCTTGGATGTGTAACTCATGAATCGAAAGTTGAGGAATAGATCGGTTTTCTGAAATAGCTGCAGTTTTGAACACCTGACCCAGGGTCACAGGGCACAGAGGGTCCCATTCGGGAGCAAATCCACAACCCGAGACTCAGAATCACAACAGGAGACCAGACGACACCTTCTGCAGGGTTTGCCTTGGATTCAGGAGCCTAGGATCCTGGGAAGCTGTTGCCCATCCCTGCCCAAGGGGACTGTCACCTTCTGGGCCTCCAGAATGAGGGTACCGGTGCCCACGTGTGTGCACAGAGGACCTCGTGGACCTGAACGCATGTACACACCAAGGAAGAACGTGTGGGTGGAGGTATGTCCTGCAGGTGACACCCGCCTCCAAGGTCATAGATATGAGGCCACAGTGGCCTGGGGACATCTGGGGAGAAGCACCCGCTAGGATACTCCCTGTCCCACAGTCAAGACGCCGACCATCCCCATGGGCACAACGGCTTGTTGGTGTCAAACCGGGGAAGACTGGACAGTCATGTCTGAACCCAGGCGTGTGTCCAGGCTGGGGTCCTGGGTGCACACAGTCCTTCCCTGGGGCCTGTGGACAGGGCTGCGGTCGTGTCCCTGTGTGCACAGGCCATCGCCTGCAGGGAGGGGGGAAGCATTGGCAGCACGAGCACTGCCCCTGCAGCTTCCTCCAGGAGTGGGTCAGGGAGGGGGTCCCAGGGAGTGAGGTCACTTCCGTGTCACAGAGCCCAACAGAACTTGGAACCCCCGTAACCAGGCACCCGCATCCAGTGCAGCCCCAGCTCAGGCTCACTTGGCTGGAGACATCTGCTACTGGAGGATGTTCTCTTGCTGCCGGCCCACCTCTCGGGGCTCTGGCTCCCAGGAACCCCGGGGGAGCCGCTTGTTCCAATGCTGTAGGCAGTGGCTCCAGGATAGATACCAAGGCGTCAGGGCGGTGATCCGGAGGCGCCGTCAGGTAACACAGCGCAGGCCAGGCCAGGCCCCCTGTGCCACCATCCTGGGAGCCTCATCCCCTCCTCCTCAGGTTCAGGGTACCAGGAATGTGTGGGCAGGTCCCATGCAGGCTGGGGGACGCTGCAGGGCGGCACATTCCCCGGGGATCCCTTCAGGGTCACCCTGATGTCACAGTGGGCAGGGGGGAAACAGGGTTCCTGAGGTCCTCTACCCCCCACCGGAGTCACCCCGAGGCCCTGCAGCCACATCCCTTTCCTCTCTCCAGGGGCGGTGGGTGCCGCCTGCGCTGTGGTGTGTCTGGGTGGAGGCAGCTGGGGGTGCGGCCCAGCCGAGGGGGCCAGACCGGGCGCTGAGGCCTCCTGCCTGGCTGCCAAGCACTGTCTCCACAGAGCTCCACCCGGGACGTGGGGCGCGAGCGGGAGGAAGGGGTCGTCTGCCCCACCGCCTCCAGGAGCAGGGAGGTGCCCTGCTCAGCTAACAGAGGCCAGCGCGGGCTCAGGGTGAGTGCAGGGGCTGGGCCCCCCGACACCCGGACCCTGATGCGGCAGGAAGGGCACCGGGTCCCAGAAGCCAGCCTGCTACCCCCTGGGCCCCCCGACACTCCTGCTCCCACATGAGTCTGGATCCCCTCCTCCCCACACCTGCCCCCATGGCCCTGCCCCTGCCTGGGCCAGATGCAGAGTCCCTGCGCACAGATGTGTGGGAACATCAGAATAGAGCCCTCAGGGGAGGCCTGGTCGCCCGGCGGTTAGCGCCTGCCTTCCCCCAGGCCTGATCTCCGAGGCCCGGGATCGAGCCCCGCCTGGGCTCCCTGCACGGGCTGCTTCTCCCTCCGTCTGTGTGGCTGCCTCTCTCGGTCTCTCTCTCTGTGTCTCTTGAGGTCCTCGTATTGATCCAAATATTTTGAACATTTATCCTCTGAGATTGTTTCTTTATTGCATAGTTGGTCCTGTTTGTGTAAGAGACAGGCAGGGAGCTTGAGCGGGAGAGGGAGCCCCAGCTCCTCAAGCCCACCGGGCCCCAGCGCAGGGCCTGCCGGGGCGGGATCCCAGGTCTCCTGGTGGCTCCCTGCAGGCTGCACATCCCCTCTGTCCCACCTCAGGGTGCTGGGGCCGCGGCCGGGAAGGGGCATCAGATTGTCCCGAAGAAGCTCAGCCGGACGGAGCTGCTGGGGCACGAAGACCGACAACTGCTGCTCGCCTTGCAGCGCAGGGACGTCATCTCCATTTGCAGCTTCTTAGACGACTATCGTGGATTCGCCACCACGGAGGAGGTGCTGGACCTGCTGTTCACCGAGTGAGCACCTGCCCCTCCGCAGCCCAGGGCTGTGCCACCTGCTGCTGGGGAGGCTGGGGATGGTGTGAGCTTCCCGGCCTCGGGCTGCTCCCCAGCCTGGAGCAGGGTCCCCCAGGGCCTAGCGGGGTCCTGGAGGGCAGCCGCGGGGCCTGGCCTGTGGCGGGTCAGCCAGAGGGTCTGTGCCTGTGCTCAGCAACTGTCTTCCTCCCCCATCATGAGGCCTGGGCCTCCTCCACCCCGTCACCAGGGTCCTGAGCGGCCTGTTTCCCATTTGAAAGGGAGGTTTGAGAGTCTATCGGGGGTCTGTGTCCTCGGGCAACCAGACCGGGGGACCCCGGGGCACCCCGGGCCCACTCGGTTATGGGCCATGGGCCTCGCCGAGCCCTTTCATGCTCAAGCCTTCAGGAGGCCCCAGCAGGTGCGGGCGCTTCTCCGGGAGCTGCCCGTGGCCCCACGCACAGAGCTGACGGCCCCCGGGGCTCCGGCCTAGTCAGGGGTCAGAGGGTGACAGCCCCCATTATGAGAGGTCACGTCCACAGGACGATTCATGGGATGCCCCCGCCCTCCTCTAGATATGGGTACATCGTAGCTGCATGTGGTGACGACGACACGGTCCAGCGTTGGAAACTGTGAGTGACTCCGGCTCCTGCAGGAGGGCCTTCCCTCTCCAGGAGGGCAGCGAAGGGGCTGTGGGGCGGGGGGGCGGCTGCACCCTCACCTCACACATCTGCAATTCCTGTGACAGAGTAAAGGTCTAAGGCCCCTTCTGGAAAAGAGGGCAGGAGAGCCAGGATGGGGTGCGGTCTTGGTGGGAGACACTGGGTCCCCTAAGGAGAACTTCTCCATGCCCCCCAACCCTCTCTCTGCCCCACACCTGGGGCCCAGAGCAGAGGGGGTGGGGAGCATCGCACTCCCCAATCTGGTGGCACCTGGACCTGAGGGCACAGCAGGTGCTCAGGAGGGCTGGTGAGGCCTCCAGACCAGGCGGCCCCCACCCTGTGGGAGATGAGAGATTAGAGTCAGTGGAAGGACACCCCCGGGGGCCCCTCTGGAGGGAGGCAGGCCAGAGCCACAGGAGGGAAGGTGGCGGTCCTGGGCGGCTCCTGGCAAGGCCTGGCAGGACACAGAGCCCGAGCCCTCCTGCCTTGGAGCTTCCCAGAGCGACA
Organism: Canis lupus familiaris; assembly: GCF_011100685.1. Lineage (NCBI taxonomy): Eukaryota > Metazoa > Chordata > Mammalia > Carnivora > Canidae > Canis > Canis lupus. Next base: position 23,141 of record NW_023331740.1, on the reverse strand, counting down.
GTGTGTGCAGTGAGGGCAATGACAGGCCAGACGCCCCCAGTCCCCGGACACCTGCCGTTGGACTCAAGGGGCAGGTGGGCAGGGACCAGGCTGAGGAGGGAGTCCCGCTTCCCCAGGAGAGACGGTGATGGTCACCCCGCTGGGCGTGGGCTCCCCAGAACAGAGGCTGCATATCAGCCCCTCCTCAGGGAGCAGGCCTGTGGCAGGCAGGTCCGCCAGGTGGCAGGGGCACAAGGAGCAGGACTGGCCTCTGACACCCCGCACGGGAGGCCGGGTCCCCGGGTCCTGCACGGCTTCCCCGGGACACCTGCATGTGACAGAGCCCTGTCTTCTGACACCTGTGCCCGCCTGTCCCTCCACAGGGCCATCTCCTGCATGCTGGAAATATGGCTGGATTATTATGGGGACGACTTTTGTCAGCTCCCCGAATTTCCCTCCCTTATGAAAATTCTGCAATTCGTAAGACAGCACATGCCAGGTTCAGACGTGGAACTCCGTGCCCGGTGTAACCTCCAGCAATTCAGACGCCTCCATACAGTGGAGCCAGAGGCTGGGGGTGAGGAGGCCTGGGGGTGACTGAGCTGGGGACAGGGTGGGCCCCGCCGATCCAGCCTCCATGCAGCTGGGCTGGGAGCAGGGGGTGGGCTCACACTTCACCCCACGGGCTGCAGCCTGGGGACACCTCCTAGGGCTCATGCCCTCACGCACGTGGAGCAGTGGGAAGAGTGGTCTTGACTTGGGAGGCACGTGGAACGTCCGTCCTAATGGGGATACTTTGCCTTCCTGGAGCTACAGCTTCAGCCCAAGGAAAACACCGCTGAAGCAGCTCAGGAGCAAGTCCCAGCTCTGACCGTGGGGACTGCTGCCCCGTCGGGGCCTGCGGGGATCCAGGCCGTCCCGGCTGCTGGGGCTGAGGGCTCGGCCCGCGCTGAAGCGCCCGCTGGGGAGGTGAAGCCCCTGCAGATAGTGGTCACTGCTCTAGTTCACTGCTCAGCCCTGGAGGAGCCCCCTGCACCCGCGGCCACCCCAGAGGAGGAGCAGGCCCCGGCACCTGCAATCGGGGTCCCCAGAGTGCCAGAGCCGCCACCTGCATCTGGAACAACTGGCTTCGACCCCTGAGCTCGCCCCAGCTCCCAACGCAGGGCTCGTGGTGGCTGCAGCCCAACGGAGGCTTGCCCTCCCCTGGCATTTCACTGTTTCTATATTTTCCATTTTTCTTTAACCTTTAACCTGTATAATGGCTTATGAGTTTTATTGTAATAAAGGATAAGTTAACTTCACACAAAATTGACTCTGATGGTTTTAAATGCTACATTGTACTTAGGTCAATCACAGTGTGGCAGGCTCGGAGCCCAGGGCACCGGGGGACACAGCCCAGGATCCGGTGCTCCCCTGGGAAAGGCAGAGGACGGGAGGACACAGGACATCAGGTCACTCCTGCCGCCGGGCCGCGGCAAAATTTTGAGGGTACTCAGGCCCCTGCTAATTTGTTTTCCAGTATTTTTGGATTGCAAGAGCAGTTGCAGGGCACCCAAATGACATTAGAAATTTTATGCGGGCTCTAGTGAGGCAAGGAGGGTTGTGTGACTCTCCCAGGTCTACAGGGAATGGTGCTGATCTCTGGACGGAACGTGTACATTTTTCTAGGATCTGCCAACCTGGGGACATTATCCACTTGGCTTCCCTGCCCTCATGGAGGGTATATGCCTCAGGAGAGGAATGTGGAACATGCTGAGAGGGTTTCCGCATGAAAGGAAACCAAGCAGTGGAGTGGGAGAACTGTAGCCTCGTTGTGTAAAAGTCTTCTGGGGAACAATCAGAAATGGTCTCCAAATATCAGACCCTCCTCTTGAATAGAAAATGTAGTCAGTGTTTTATAACAACCACCCATGAACAATCCATAATAAGAGACATAATAGTAAAAGTAATAATCAAGAGCAATGTAATGATTGGAGGACGATCACAATGACTTTAACGCTATTAAAGCAATTAATACTGCCAAGTCTCCTACAACAAACCTAAGAAGTTGGGAGATTCCGGTACATATTTCTCAAATTCCTTGTCAAATCACAAGATATCAGGACCTTCTTCCTGGGGTATCTCAGGCTCTGAGCCCCATGTTCTGATCAAGAAAATTATTTCATAAGGCCAAAACAGGTAGCCTGTGGCATAGAAAGTCAAACCAACTAGGTCCAGGTAATGGGGGATCTTGGGAACTTGTGTGCACATACCAGTGGGGGAGCTTTAAAGAATGGAGGTGGAAGGGGGGCTGTCTGGGGCTAGCCAGCCACATGATACCCATCAGATTTCAAGTATTTGGCCAGCCCAGGGTGCATGCAGAGAGGGCAGGAGCCAGACTCACAGCCAGGGTCCATGAACCATGCTATGACTCCCACTAAACCCCAGCATTTTCTTAGCCTTAGCATCCCATTGCCCTTCTTCCACCTCTTCCATCCAACCACTGGAGGTCCAGGTAACCATATTTGCATATAGAGGCTCTGGGCTGTTGGAGTGTGAGCCTCTGTCAACCAGACCAGCAGGGGTGACAAAGGCAAGCATCTGAGTTTCATATTGCCTTTGGGTGAACCCAGGAAGTGCTGAAGTTGCTGGAGTAGGTGGGCAGTCACCACCCGGTGCCTTCAAAAGGCAAGTTCCCCTTTTTTGGAACAACGAGAGGACTTTAAACATATCCAGGGACTCAGGCTGGCTGAGATTGTCCAATGGTGGTTCCCTGACGCTGAGCTGAAGTACAAAATTCTAAGGATATTTGGGCAGGTGTCAGCTGAAACCTCTCCAGGAAGACAAGAGCTGCTCCTTGGTTCCCAAGTAGACTCGAAAACATTTGACGACTCTGGCCATCCAAGAACAAAATCCCTATGTCTTCCCGCTCATCACAGGAGGTATCTGGACCTACAGGAGCTCTCATAAAGTTTTATTAGAGATTCAGTTAGGTCATGGGAAGCCTGGTTGGATTTCAAGTTTTGACACTATCAGTTCTCAGGGTCTGAGCTGAAGCAGATAATTCTGAGGATGCTTCAGTTCAGGATAACTTTCTCCATCATCTTCACAGAGGCGAGTGATCCCTGGGCCCCCAAGTGTTCTTTAAAAACTTTGTGGAGGTTCTGGTGGACCAAGGATGCCCGGAAATGGCCGCAGCTTGCTATGTGGAGAGGGTTTCTAGGAGGCGTTCAGAGGGAAAACCAGGCATAGCCCAGTTAACTCCCTGAAATGAGGATGGAGTAGAGATGGAGCAGATAAAAGGAGAAGGGAGAGCTACTTGGGGAGGGAACCTGAGCTCCATGAATAGGGACCACCAACCCCAACTGTCAGAGTAGACAAGCACATCTCCCCACCCCTCACCCCTGCCCCCAGCCTTATCCCCTGGGTGTTCAGGCACAGCCGTGGTTCAGTGCTTGCTTTGGAAGTGGTGCTGTTTAGAGAGCGCTACAGAGTTCCTGTCCTGCTCGACGTGACATTCTCCCCAGGGCTCATTCTTTTCTCTTTTTTAATATATCTGATTTTGTTTCCCCCTTTTCTGTGTTTCAATCCTAAGCTCTCTGCCTTTTGTTCGACCCTCTTAAAAAGTTCAGTCTGATCAGGTATGTCCATCAATCTCATCATCTTGTAGAACTCTGTCTCAGAGATTTCTGAGGTGTCACAACCAATATTGTTGCCAGCTGTGCATGTTGCTCCCTGTCGCATGGAGATGTCTCTTGGCTCTCATCCTGGGATTCCCACCAGAGTGTTCTCTTGAGTTTTCCACTAGTTTCCTATTGTCACTGTAATGAATTACCATACACTTAGTAACTAAAAACAACAGAAAATATTTCTTTCTTTCTTTTTTTTTTTTTTTACAGGTTTGGAGGCCTAAAACCTACAATGAGTCATTTTAATAGTCGTATGGTGGTATCTCACTGGAGAAACCCCTATGGATTCTCTATGTTTCTTACATACTTCATTGTCTCATTTGATGAAAATACTTTGCTGCAGTTTTCACAATTGGCCTTGGTTCTTTAAAAGCAAATAACTTTGCTTAGTAAAATTATATATGGAGAAAATATAGAAGTGAAGTATACATAATTGTTTCATTGAAGATCTAGTAGGTTCCTTGAGACTAGAGAGTGTGCCCCATTTGTCCATAAGTCTGCAATGTGTGTTAATAAAAAACTCCAGGACCACCGTCATCATTACTCTTCCCCCATTTTGAGTTACTACCATTGGTAATTAAGCACTGTTGTCACCTCTGTGTCTACTTCATACATTTCAGCAAACCCTAGGTTTCTGTTCATCAAAACAAATGAATAAATATCCTACCTCAAGTGTAATAATATCGCCTATTCCTCCTTGAATATACTTGGCCAGGACTTTTAGATACTGGCTGTTCTCTTTTATACTTCCAGTTCTTTCCTTGGTCAAAAGCAGGGAGTCTGATGCAGGCTATGGTAAGGCATGGTTGGACAGGATGGTTAAGACCTCTAGTTCCTGTTTCTACCCTAAATGTAGAAGGGCACATTCGGTTTGGGAGTCAGCTGGAATCTCAGGAGGAATCCATTTGAGAAGACCAGAGTTGAAAGGTAACAGGGGGAGCCAAGGGTGGAATAAAGCCATAAAAAATGACTTAAGCCCCAAAGATCAGTTGTATGGAGCTAATTTTCTTAGACTCAGTTTTCCTATAAGTATGTCCTTATCATTTCCCATTGCCTGGGCCCCTGAGCTGTATCATGGCTCTGTCATGCTATTATCTGAAAGTCACTAACTCTTGGAGAATATAAGCAGAGGAGGTTTGGAGACAAAAAACACTGTTAGGAAAATGCCCCATTTTCTGTTACCCATCTCCTGTTCTGTTTCACTGATGAAGTACAGATGGTTCTAAACACCTGGAAAGCCCCTGACTGCAGTTCATCCAAGTCCATCTTACCAGACCTAGGATGTGATGCACACAATCAGGAGGGAGCATTCAGGTACCAGGGAACTATGGTCTCTCAAACACTGACTATCCCATAGGACGTAGTGGGATGTAGGTAGTGTAGGTCGTGGGAGTCTTTGGCCTATGTGTAGGATTCTCTCAAGTGCTCAGTTTCTCAAACTGAATAAGTCTTTTTATAAACTTGTTTTGTTACCTGAGGAGACTTGGTTCAAAAAAGAATAGATTTGCACGAAGATAGTAATGGTTCTCATGGGTGATGGTTGTCCATACAGACAGGTGGAAAAATGACTTCATTTCAGTCCGCACTCACCAGGACTAGTAGAATGTCCCTGCATCATGAGGACATTTAATACCTCCCTACAGGTATCTGAGGACAGGGGTGTCCTATGATAGCAGAACGGCCTTCAAGGGAGGACAGAGAGTCCTTGTTATTTTGGATGCTCATGGAAGTGGGCAGTTTTGAATGGAAGTAATTGTCAAATGGGAACATAAGCTACGGACACTTTGGCAATAAAATGGAACAGCAATCTTCCGGTCAGTTAAAGTGATTTTGACTAGATTGACAAGAAGTTGGTTTGAACGAGGACAGGGTATTTTGTCTGAGAACTTGTTTCAGACTCTGCTAACTAAAGTGAAACTCAGTCATTCTGTTCTGAGCTCCCACAGGCTTCCCATCAGGCTGTGGAAACTGCCATGTTCTATGTTACTTTGCTGGACATGTATTTTCCAATGAAAGTCTGAGGTTCTAGGGCACCTGGGTGGCTCAAACGGTTAAGCATCTGCGTTTGGCTCAGGTCATGATCCTGGAGTCCAGGGATCCAGCCCCGTTTTGCTCAGCAGGGAGTCTGCTTCTCCCCTCTGCCCCTGCCTTCCCACTTGTGTATACCAGCTCTCTCTCAATTGAAAAACAAACCAAACAAATAAGTAAATCTATCTATAAAGTCTGAACTTCTCTTTCCCGAGCAAGGAGGTGAGCCATTTGTTATGTTCCTCTCAATATCTCCTTTTCAAAAAGTGCAGGACAGTGAAATACCACTGGGCTGAAAGACAGAACTTCTAGATTTGAGTGCTGAAGCTCCACTCTGGCTTCTAACTGGAAGTGTGGGACACAGAACCAGGGCACTTTCAAATCTCAGATGCTCCTCTGGTCGGTGATCTATAGTTGCCAAACATCACTATGCAGGAGATTTGATCGGACATGTGGTTTTTAAAAATTCAGATTCTTAACTTAAGAATTCCGAATATGAAAGTGTGAGAGTCAGGAACAGACCTCTGATTTTCAAAAATATTCTAGGTGACTAGAATCAACTTTCTAAAAAAGATTTTTTTTATTTATTCATGATAGACACCGAGAGAGATGCAGAGACACAGGCAGAGGGGGAAGCAGGCTTCCTCTGGGGCAGCCCGATGTGGGAACTTGATCCCAGGACCCCGGGATCATGATCTGAGTCAAAGGCAGATGCTCAACCATTGAGCCACCCAAGCATCCCTAGGTGACTAGAATCCATTTGGCTCTAGAAACACTGATTTATATACCTCCAAGGCCACTTCTAGCTCTAACATTTTAATATTCTAAGAATTCTTGTAAATCTGAGTGTGACACTTATCCTTAGTTTTTATGATTGAACAAGAAACCCGGTCTGTGGGTGTGTATGCGTGTGTGCATATATGCATAATATGTAGCATGAAATGTAGAACCATATCCAATCCCTAATTCTTGGTAAATGAGAACAATGTTAGTGAGGAGAGAGAAGGGAGGAAAAGGTTATAGGCACAATTTGCACATACTGGGGAATAATCTATGTACATTTATGCTTGAGAGGGAATTGTGTGATTTGTAAGGGACAAGAAGCCTGAGGAAGTCATTTTTAACTTGAGTGCCTGAGTAAGTGGTAACAATATTACTAAGATCTAGAACAGTAAATGAAGATCAGTTTTGGAAAGGAAGGGATAAAGTGCAATAAAAAACTAGTTATTTGTGGGTGCCCATCAGAGATCCAGTTAGGGAAGACAATGCCCTGTAAAACTTTAGCATGAAGTTGAAGTCGGAAATACAGAGTGTAGGATTTTTATCAGACAAAGCTCATTTAGGTCAACAAAATCATGCTGGGTATTCAGAACACGGAAATTTAATGCAAAGGATTGCTTACACAGGTAGCAGATGGTCAAATGTCCAACAGAGATTAATAACTACGGGCCCAGAGGAGGACATGGGAAAGGCGCTATCAGCGGCAGGGGTCCGAAATCCTGGTGTTAGCTACCTACAGCTGGAGGCTGGATGTGTGAGTATGGGACACAGCACAGCTGGTGCTCAGACTCTAAGTCAAGAACAGCTCATGAATGATGCTTAAGACTTTAAGGAAGGAGTGCTCCATGGCTGGGGCCCAGACAAGTGGGGTGGGTGGAGACATCCTGCAGCCAATGTTCAGACTTTTGAGGAGAAGATATGGCCAAACAGGGGCCATGGAGAACCAGGGGTACACAGCAAAAAGGTTGTGGCCCAGCCATGCCTTTATGGGTGCTGGGTGCTGTTAGTTCCTTCAAGGGTTATTGCAAGGCTGCTGAGAAAGCCAAAAGGAGTTGGAGCCTGGAGCCAACCATCTGTTGCTGTTGGGGTGCTGCTGGCCAGAGCTGGAAATGAAAGGGACTGTCTTCACCCTTCATCTTATTTTCCTGTCTACTGCCAATGTCTTGCATTAAAGGGGCTAATGGGAAGCAACTGGCCTCAAGGTCTGGAAGATGCAGTGTGCAGGGCATCCATTGCACTGCCGTGGAGTGGAGTAGAGAATGGAGGCTTGGAGCTGGAAAGGCTGGTGAGGAGATAATGCCACATCAACAGGAGAGGCTGAAACCACAGGAGCTCCTGGAATTGCTTAGAGACATGTGTAATATGAAGATGGATGAATCCAGGGTGTGTGCAATCGCAGGAAAGGGAGAACATAGGACAAACGGGAAGAAGAGAAAGAAAGTAGCTGGAAGGACTTCTATCTTCAAGGGCAGAGGAGACAGGATATGAAGGAGGAGACAGACCACATTGTGAAATGCTTGCGAGTGTATCGAGGTAACAAGAGATACCAACCATAGATTGCCGAGGGTGCCCCTGGAAGTCTTTACAAAGAGCATGGTGACCAACCACATGTCTAAGAGGTCATGGTCTCCTCATTAAGAGAAATCCCAGCAGGCTGAAGGTGGTAGAGGATGTTTCTGTAAGTCGAGAAGCAGAGGAAGACACTATACACACCACTGTTAATTTTGCAAGGAAACAGGAGAAAAAAAAAAACAGAAAGAACAGGGTATGAGGCCTAATACATTTAGATTCTCAAAGGCAGTTAGTTTTATCTGAGGCCTGGGTAAGCAACTTCTGGGAAGACCCCAGGGACCTGTGATACTGCAAAAAGAGAGCTTCTTCCACCCACTCGTCTCTTGGTAGTTTTCAGAATAAAAAAATCAGCCCATTAGCCATGAAGAATATGTAGGCAGCACCAGAAACATTTTTTAGAAAAAATGTTTTGATTTCTTATTATTTTACAGCCTTTATAAATTGGCTCATCCTTGGAAGTAAGTTGTGTTTTATTCTGCTCTCCTTTATTTACATCTCTACAGAAAGTAGGCTTAGTCAAATAGGTAAGGACATTCCTCCAGACTGAGCCAAGGGGCTGTCTTTCTTCTGTTCTGGAGCAGTGTGCTGTCAGTCTAGGATGACAGTGGCCTATGACATATATATTGCTAGCCTGAAAGCTGGGAGTCTGAATTTTGGCAAATAAGGGCAAAAGCAAACCTGTGGTGTGTTACCATCAGCCCAGACAAGCAAGGATCACAAGGTCACAGGAGGGATCTTGGAAAGTGTCAAACTCTTCTGCAGCTGTTTTCCACTTCTTCTTCCACCCGCTGCTCACCGGAGCTGCTATAAATAATCCCTGTTCAGGCTTCTGCTCTCAGCCAGGACCCCATTTTGTGGACATGCTAAGAACATAAGACAAAAGCCAAAGTGTTGCTGTGACTAAGCCGGCAACAGTGGCATCTTCTGGGGGTCTCTATCTCCCTCCGCGTAATGAAGGTGTGAATTAGACTATTCTCTAGGAACCCTGCTCTTGAAGAGGCCATGACTGCTACATTCTCACTACAAGAGGCCCAGCATGAAGACGCTACCCAAATCTTTGGCCAGCTTAAACTTTGACACAGGCCCCTTTTCATTATGGCACTTGATGTTCCAGATGAAGAGGGAGGGGAAGCCATGCTAACAGCTATCTGTGAAGGAGCCGGAGAAGCATGAGCCAGGCAGGACTGCTAAGGCGGCCACAATTTGTGTCCATCACATGGGCATGTACTATGTGGTTGAGTCGTCTCATATTACAGAGACCAGAGTCTGAACGACAAAGACCCAGGGTCACAGGCTCTGTCTGAAGCCAGGGTTTTAGACATTTCAACCATGGTCCCACCTTTCCATTCTACCTGTTTAATCTGTTAATCTGCTCACTCACTTTATCAATCCATAAAATAATTAAGGGGGCCTCTGCCAGCAAGTGAGGATTCCGAAGGTCACATAACACAGTGCCTTCCCCCAGGCCCCTCACGGCCTACAGATCGTATTTCTCTGCAGTGTCAGAAGCTGGATTGACAGCTTCATTCAAAGAATGCCCATGTTGGAGGGTCAAGAGAAAAATCCAGAGATGTTTGCCGCATGGAGCTCACAGCCAGAGGATCTTTGCTTCTCACTTTCTGGAGCTCCTGCTTGGCTTTTAATTATTCTTCCTTTTTTTGCAGCAAAGTGGTGTCAGTTCAGCTCTACAGCCCCCAATCTTATCTTCAAAGGAAAGGCACTCAACCTCACAGCGACCATCCATCTTCTGACACTGCATCCTTCTGTGTATAGCTCCATGGGCTGTGTGGAGAAAGCAAGGCCTCAGTTATCCAGTACTTGGTGACCAGAAAGCAACATAACATCACCCAGGCCAAAATCACAATTCCCTATTACCGAGTCTCCTGCGGACACCGAGTACACGCCTAGCGATCAAAAAAGCACATGTCACCTGAGCAGCTGTATGGGAGCTCAGATTCCCTGCACAACTTACACAGTGTCCCTACTGGGTATTCAATTCCTTTTGCCATATTCATTTCTAGGATATCTAGAAGCAGAGTATGTCTTCCTGGGATGGAGGCAGTCTACTTTCTATTTTCAATAACATTCCTTCCCAATGTGTGATTGTTTTCATGTCTCCAAATTAATAGTCTCAGATATATGACAAAAGGTAAAGATGGTGCTTATACTGTAGGCAGGTCAACGATAGCCCACATGCAACGATAGACCACAGCCATGTGGCTGTGGAGTTTCAAGAGTTTAGGTGCAAAGATAAAAGAAACCTGAGGCTGATCTGTTCTGTAAGAAATATCAATGAATAATGGGTTTAATTCTGGAATTCAGGGTGATGTGGACAACAAGTTTTTCTTCAGAATAAAGATTAAGCTGAAAAGAGTAAAGGTATTTTGAGATAAATGATTGAAAAAAGTTTTTGGTGATAGATGTTCTCAGGAGAAATAATACAAAGAACTGGCAGTCACTCCCAAAGGGAGTTCTTGGAAAATACAGCTTTGAGGAGGAGAAAGAACACATATTGCTGTCATATACCTGAGATAATGCCATGCTGAAGAAACACTGAGCCTGTTTGTACCCCAGTTAGGACTCAGACCAACAGAAAGGAATTGCACAGCCTTAGATTTCTGCTCAAAGTAAGAGGAAATTTTTAATAGAGTCCAAAGTTGAACTGGGGATATTGTAATAGACTACTGAAGTTCATCAGGCATCTAGCTAATCAACTGACATGGAATACTCATAAGGTGTTTAAATACTTAATTGAGGCAGATAATAAGAATGAGAATGATGTTAAAAACAATGATAAGCAGACAATAATAATATTGTACTTTCTCAGGGCACAGAGGATGTGCCTGCCTTTGTTTAAGCAGATTATAAAAACAGAGGGATTGTTAAACCTTCCCAAACAGTTATTTCTCACTTCAAACAATGAGTAATGGAATCTCTGGATAACACAAGGAGACTCAGCAAAACACATCAGTCCCAGGCCCCATGTCTCTGTATGGTTGCATTGATAAGTTTGGACCAATGAAACAGGAATCAAATGATGCAGATGCTTCTGTGCAATATTTTTGATCAAGCGCTTTACTTACTTTTCAGCCCTTCCTGTCAGAGCATCTTTAGAACCAGATGGAAGACACATGTTTAGGACACAAAGTTGACCTTCCTCCCTAGACTCAAAGTAACTTGGTGGAGAAGAGTCTTCTTTCTAACCATAATAGTCAACTTACTTGTTTTTTGGATTTTTCCCTAAAAGAAAAATAAACTATTTTTTCATTTACTCTCTTTTTAAATGTCTTTGTTAAAATAAGTTTGCCTCTAATTAACATAACAAGTATCTTAATCTTTCAAACAATCCTATTATTATTATTACCACTTCTAGAAAGGAAACTGAAGCACAATGGTTTACACAACTTAGAAGGATTAGACCTGAGATCCAACTTCAGGTGTTTTGGTGTAAAAAAATCTGTATTCATTTCCTCTTCTCAGTTCCAGCTCTGAGATTCTGTGTGGTTGTTGTGATTGTGGCGCTCCTACTTTGAGCCCACACTAGGCTTGTTGTTAGGATTCAAATGTACCTGAGCTGAGTTTGGGAACAAAGGACCCTTAATGAATCAGAGACTTGTTGAATGGGAATGGAGAAGATGGCTTAAAATGTGCTTCTCTACCTGGATCCATTGTCTGACCTCCAGGAAAAGACAGGAGCAGAAACCAAGTAAGTGACCTGATAAATGAGACTTTGAAATGTAAGGGCATGTTTTTATACCTGTTTTCAAAAGTGCAAGGTGAAGAACACTTCCCAAGAAGGCCCTTCGGATCCCACAGTTAGAACCACGGTTCTACTCCCATGGCTTTCCTTTATAGTCTGCATCATTTATGGCACTTCTGAGAACTGTTTTTGTGTTATAGTTTTTATGAATCTTCTCATATCACCCATTCACTTATTTGTACATTTGAATTTTATCAAATACTTATTTAGTATTCCAGGGAACCTATTTTTTACCAACACACAAATAATAAAATAGTAAACTTCAAGTAAATTAAGCATGAAGATCATACTCTAATTACATTTTTTATCTCCATTTTACCTGCTTTTTCTATAGTGCCCAAACAATTGCTTATTAAGTGCTATATGTATTGGTCTGGTAGGCCTATTAAGGCCCGATTGTGTAATAAGTAAGTGCAGAAATCCGGAAATCATGAAGTAGTAAAGTGCTTCATAATACATGAGGAACCCCCATTAGTCATGACTTAATAACAGAAGTATAGTTGAGAAGGGATGGATATAAAAGTTTCTTGGTGGGGGGGCGATGGCACCTGACTGTCTCAGTTGGGCATCAGACTCTTAATTTTGGCCCAGGCCATGATCTCAGGTCATGGATTAAGCACCACATCAGGCTCTGCGTTCACTGGAGAGTCTGCTTGAGATTCTCTCTTTCCCTCTGCCCCTCTTCCAGCTCTCTCTCTCTCTCTAAAATAAATAAATAAATCTTTTTAAAATGTCTTAGGGATAGAGTCTTGGCAGTACTGAGCAAAAAGAGATCATTTCAAAGCTCTCAAACATGTAAAAGCAAACCAATCAAGATGTTAGTTGTTTAAATGACATAATTTTCTATTCGTATGTGAGAACTAGAAAGAAATTCTAAGTAATCTAAGATTAGGAGATTTAGACCAACTAATAAAACATAAAAATAGGAAAAAAACACAAAAAAAGAGACTAAGAATCTCTTATCATAAGTTTTTTTTTTTTCATTTAGGCTACAAAAGCTATACTTCTCTAAATTAACACGTGTGCTTGAAATTTGCCTCTGAAATTTTCTCTCATTTTAGAGCTATCACTTTGGCACACGCTGAAGCTGTGTGGATGATTACAGAAGATGGAAAGAGAGCTAACTGTGAAGAGAAGTCTGAATCCCTTGGTGGAGCTTTGAGGGAAATTAACCAGATACCCTTCTGGGTGGAGATAGTTCAGCTCAGTAATTTTGTATTTAAGCTCAAGAAAAGATTTCTAGTAACTGCTTTGTGCTGGGACATTTTTAGAATACAGGGATTAGTCATGCACTTTTCTAAAGCCTGAACTTTCTCTCAAAAGACAGATTGCCACCCTTACATCTATTAGGATTTCCCTCTTACCTGAGAAAATGTGAGCAAGGAGAATGAGAGCAGCAGAAACTAAGAAAAAAATTCTCATGGCTCCAGACATCAGTAGAGAGAGGATAAAGGAGGTATAGTTGCTAGAATCCAGCTCTTTTATCAAGGGAAGTTGATTAAAACAAGTTCTACAGCTCTGAAAGGGCTGGAAGTCAACTTCAGTTTGAAATGTCCATTAAAAGGAAGCTATTCTTCATGCTCCACTGAGTAACGTGTGGGCTGCTGGATCAGGTGTTACCTCAATGATGTCTATCGGAGAGTAAGGCACACAGCTAGTCCCCCTGCCTGCATTCCTACATTCTATGTCTCTGCCTAGGCATCTATTCTCTGAAGCCCCATCTCAGGTGCCTACACTTCCAGAAGATCTATAACCCCCACTCCTTTTCTTCTTCAAGATGTTACTTGCAACTTGGTCTCTTATAAGATTATCTTGGCAGTTACTAATGGGTACCTGTAATAACTGCTTTTCAAAAATTATAGTATGTGAAGAATTTTTATCCATCCAGTTTGACTATCAACTCAACGGAAGAAACCAATTCTCCTTCCATCCTTCTCTTTCCATTGATTCCTCATAAAGTGCTTTGCAGCAATAGCCGTTCAAAATATACAGGTTCTTTGACTTAATTGATAGCTGTCTAACTAGGGAAACTCCTGAATAGTCAAACAGTTAATTCACAAATCTTACTGAACTTTTAAAGATTTTACATTTGTAAATATTATTATTAAGGATAATGGTATTATGACAAAATATGACCATACCTCATATGTTATGGGAATAGCTTTCATTCAACAAATATGGGTTGGAGAACTATGTATATGTTTATTTCATTTTACTAAGAAATTTGAATTTTATCCTAAAATCAAGGGGAAACTATTGAAGGATTTTTAAGCAGGGGGGTTATTTGAAATATTAAAACTCAAATGAGGAGTTCCATTTCAAATAAAGCAAAGTGAGCTCCTGACAAGAAGACCCTCCCACTAATAACAAGTGAAACTGTGGGAAAAAAAATTACCTGAAGAATATGAAAGTTGAAATAAATACAGGCGTATTTAACTTTTTGGAAAAAAAGTTAGAACTTGGAAAAATTAAACAGCAAAGAGTACATTCTTTCTGATTGCAATGTGGCATGGAGAGGCTAACTCAAAACAAACAAAAATATCTATCCTCTTTCTGAACTTATAAAGGCAGAGTCAAGGAAGACCATGGCTGCTGGAAATGAAGACTCAGAGAAGGGAGCTTAGGTTCTTTGTATGAACTCTCCCCATGACTTTTGTTGACTCCCAAACCATGCATGCATCTAATTAAGGTAAAACAAAACAAGATAAACACACAAATACCTCTGAGATTTGAGCTGCTGCTCATTACACACTAGGCAATACCTGTCAATTGAGTTTAATAGAGATACTTTCCTGTTAAAACAAAATGTCAGCCTTCTTCAGAGGGTATAGCAGTATTCATATCCTCTTCCACACAACATTCTCTGTGTCCAGGACTTCAATGATGTTGAAATAATCAGACAAATGACTTTAATATATTCACTTTAATCTGCTCCAATAGTAAAGAAAATATACTTGCAATGAGTATTAAACATGGGAAATGTCATTAGAGAACAGAAATATAAAGAAATGTTGATACTGAAAGATATAATACCTGAAAAAGATTAACTGAATAAATTTGATAGCATAGCAAATATGACAGGATCAAGAGTCACTGAATCAATAAAAATTATGCAACCTATAGATCAGAGAGAAAAAGATTGAGAAAAATAGACCTTTGAGGGTCTGAGGGATAATATCAAAAGCTAGAGCAGACAGGTCATTGGAGTCTGAGAATGAGGAGAGAAACCGAATGCATTAAAAAGTAGTTCGAGGAAATAATGGCTGAAAACTCTCAAATTTGGTGAGAAGCACAAACTGACAAAACCAGGAAGCTCCTTGAATCACAAAGAATAAATACTATGCTCAGGCACATCACAGTCAAACTTCTAAAGTCTAGAAAAGGGAGAAAATTGTGAAAGTACACAAAGAAAAAAAAAACACGTCCAGTTCAGGGAAATAGCAATTGGCTTCTCCTCAGAATTGAAAGAGGTCAGGTGACTGTGCACACATCTTGCAGCAGCTGAAGGAAGACAAGCACAACACTGCCACAGCCCCAAACTCCATCTGCAGGAAAGATTCCTTTAAAAAGGGAAGATAGAATAAACATATATTCAGGGCAAAGAAAATTGAAAGTATTTTTCTCTAGGAGAGATTCCCTACAGTAACTATAAAAGGAAATTCTTCAGGCTGAAGGGAAATACCAGAAGGAAATGTGGTTTTCAAGGAAAATGAAAAACATCAGAAAAGATAAATATCAGTGTAAGTACTTAAAAAATACATTGTCTTTTAATTTATTTGAAATTTATGTGACTTCTTAAAGCAAAATCTGTAACATTGCCTTGTGGGTTTATACTGTATGTGGATGTGATACATACAAAAAATATAGCAAAAGACTATGAGAATAGGAAGAAATAGGTCTACCTATATGATTACAAGCCTTCCAAATTTTAAGAACAATGGATTAACATCAACCCTAAGTTGGATGTGTATTGAAGTGAAGCCATTAATTATAATACATATATTTAATGCAAATTTTGACACAAATATCACAGTAATCTGAAGAAGATAAGAGAGAGAACAGAGGAACAAAATCAAGTAGAACAAAGATGTCAAAAATAGTCAATTGATAGACCAACATCCTACTAATCTATCATTAATTACGTAAAAATGTTAAGGGACTGAATATTCTCCTTAAACAGCAGAGATAATCATATGGATTAAATAGGAAGACAAAACTACATGTTATCCATAAAGGAATCTTCTCTCCAAACATTTTTTTCCTTTGAGATAATTATAGACTCACAATAAGTTCCAAAAATGGTACAGAGAGTTCTTAGGCACCCATCACCCAGCCTACTGCAATGGGGACATTGTCCATAATTGTGAATTGTCAAAGCTAGGAAATAAAGTGGCAGAGTAACCTCAGATCACAAATTATACGGAAAGCATTAAATATAAAAAGACAAAGAAAGGCTGAAAACACATGAATGGAAAAACATAAACTATGAAAATATCTAGAATAAGGAGGCTGGAGTGCCAATATTCATTTCAGATAAAAAAGAATATTATCAAATGGAGAGTGGGATGCTGTGTAACACTTTTACACAATAACTGGATGGATTAAAATGGGGAAACACAGTTCTACAATGAGAGCAGAAGATTTTGATGTCATTCTTTCCAGCAAAGGCTAGAACCAAAATTAACAAACACGGGTTTGATGTAAACAACACTACCACCACGTTGAGTGAATTGGTATTTATGGAATACAACCCAAAATGACTGCAAAACACACATACACACCTTTTTCAAGTACATATGACACATTCATCAACACAGATCGCATGCTGGGCTATAAAACACATATACTTTTGTTGAACTATTGATTTCTCTCTTTGGTGTGTCAGTTCCCACTTCATGTGTTTCGTGGCTCTTGTTAGGTTTGTACACGCTTATAATGGTCATGTGTTCTTAAGGGGTTGACGTGTCTACCACTATACGGGGTTCTCTTGTCTCTCGCTCCATCTTTTTCCATCCTTCTACTTTTGACCTCTTCATTTCATTGAATCCAGCGTGTCCCTTTCACACAGGCACACAGCATATAGTTGGATCTTTAAAAACTTTTTTTAAAAACCATTCTGCTAGACTCTACCTGGAGTATTTAATTCATTTGCATTTAATAACATAATTGATGAGGTAGGATTTACATCTGCCATTTGCTATTATAGTTTTCTTTTTTATTATTATGCATTTATTTATCTAGGGGGGGGGGGAGAGAGAGAGAGAGCTTAAGTGGAGGGTGGGGAGGGACAGTGGGAGAGAGAGAATTCCAATAAGGCTCTGTGTTGGGCTCAGATTCACAATCCTGAGATCATGACCTGAGCCAAAATCAAGAGTCAGAAGCTTAACCAGCTAAGCCACCAGGTGTCCCTGCTATTTGTTTCCTAAATTTCTCCTCCACCCACCTTTCCTGCATTACTGACTTCTTTTGTGTTAAACAGATATTTCCTGAGGTACCATTTGAATTTCCTTGTCAAATATCAGTGACTCTTGATCCTGTCATATTTTCTATACTCTCACATCTATTCAGTGAATCTTTTTCAGGTATAACTTTCAATATCAATATTTCTTTCTATTTTCTGTTATCTACTGATATTTCCCTTGTTTAATTAATTATGGCACTATGTATGTTTATGTTGTAAAAGAATTTGCAATTAATTTTAAACAACTAGATTCCAATGGTGAACAAAAGCATTATTCTGTATAGCTTGGTTTTCTCCTCTTTTTTTGTGCTGTTAGACAGAAGTAGGAGTTTTGAAGTACAAGAGACACTCTGGGTGACCTTGAAGGAGAAATCTGCCATTTTATGGAAAGAGCCACAGGTCAGGGAATGCCAGGCAGCTTCTGTGTGCTCAGCATAATACCTGGCCGACATCCTGCAAGAAGACAGCAACCCAGTGCAGGCCAACAACCACAAGGGACACAATTTTTCCCCGACAGCCCCAGGGGGATGCAAGGGGATCTCTTGCCTCAGATTAGATCAAAGTCCCAGCTGACCCCATGCTGTCAGTCTCCTGACACCCTGAGCAGGGAGGCCAGATACACCATGCCTGGACTTTGGACCCACAGAATTGTGAGAGAGGGTGTGCTGCTTTAAGCAGGTAACTTTTGTGGTACCTTGTGACACAGTGAAATAAATGAGTCCAGCAGTCTTCCAAGGTAGATCTCTTTGGGGGAGCACATTTATGTGTTCTTGCAAGGTTTCTGTTGGTTCGTGGCATTGCACAGTTTCGTGAATGGTTGATGTTCTTTCTAGTTGATCTTATGAATTTCCCTCCACCCAAGCAATGTATCCAAAAATGACTTACTTCTGAGTCTTTGATTGAGCAGGTCACATTATTTGGGAATACTCCCTTTAGGATGGTTTCAGCCCTGCGGTCTTTTTTTTTTTTAATTTTTTGTTTTCAATCAGAGAGAGAGAGAGAGAGAGAGGCAGAGAAACAGGCAGAGGCTGAAGCAGGCTCCATGCAGGGAGCCCGATGTGGGACTCGATCCCAAATCTCTAGGATCATGCCCTGGGCCGAAGGCTGCACCAAACCGCTGAGCCACCCGGGCCACCCAGCCCAGTGATCTTGTGTGGTATTCACCTGGTCCATGGGAGCCATGCCCCTTTTGCCCTACCTCATATCATAAGTTATAAGTGACCCCATGGCTGATCTTTCTGTCCTGCCACCGTGGACAACTCCAGCCAGAGTTCTTCACCTGTCAACACGTTCAGGTATAGAACCACAGGGTGGCAAGTTGAATTTCCCACGTAGCCTCTTGAAGCTCCCCTCAATACAGTGTGGATTGTGTGGATTGTGTATAAAAGTGCTGTCTTCCTCACCCGTCCCCCTTGAGAGCCACAGTGAGGTCCCAATCCCAGCCCACTAACACATTTTTCCAGAGGAATTTTGTCCTCTGCCTTCTCTAGCTTTCTTTTATACTCTCAAGGCATAGACACAAGGCTAAGTGTCTCAGAGCACATTTTGTGGTCAACTTCTTTGCTATTCCTATCCCTGGGGTTCAGTACTTCAGTTGGGAATATGAGAGAAGATGATTCTTAATGTTTTGTCCTCTGACATTTGGGAATTCAGAACAAACTGATCAATCTTGTTCTACAGACTCTGCCATTCCCTTTCCATTATTGTGAGGGGGTTTTGAAATGGACCCCGCATCAAGAAGGGACAATACATGGTGAGCATAGTAAGACCAGAGCCACAATTTCAAACTTAATGGAGGTAAAGTCATGCTAAGCAGGAGCATTATGTAGACTAGAGTGGAGATACTTCAGGGGAAAACCAGTGTCTCTTCCTGACCATTTCCCTCTGACCCATCCACCATATAGAAGACTTTCTTCTTCAGAAAATGCAGAAGACTGACATCCAGAGATCTCCACGAATTACTATGGAAATTAACAGAAATTTATCTGAGGAAGCCACGGGCAGCCACTTGACCCCAGAAAGTGCTGATTTTAATAAGAAATTGCTATGGGTTGAGATTTTATTATTTTATAAGGAGGATTGCTTGTCTCAGGAAGAAGGGGGATGGATAAAAAAAAAGTCCTAGAAAGAAGCCAAGTGAAGAAAAGAGGGGAGAGCAAGAGAAATAGAGAGGGGTGATTGATGAGTAGGTGAGCATCGATGGGATGCTATACATAGATGCTGTACATCTATGGGATGTTATTAGTAAGGAAATATCAGGGCCCAGCCCCTGGTCCACCTCTCTGTATGACTGAGACATACGCATGAATCCTTCCATAAAAGAGACACCAGTTAGAGTCCAAAGTGTTTTCAGTTTGGGTGATCAAGGAGTGTAGTGTTTGGAATGAGTAGGGAATATCTGGTCTCATGGTCCTCTCTAAACCATCCACAGTGCTCTTGCTGTGAAGAGCTGGGGAGGAGTACCCACCGACAGAGGATCATTCAACTGTAGATTCTTATGTTGCCCCATTGCCCACTTCCCTGAGTTAATTCCTGCAAAAATGAGGGAAGCAGTCGGGGTTGGCAGAGGTGATCACTCAGATCCTTTTGGAGAACAATTGAGCAAATGTAAATAGATCTGACAGTAAGACCAAGGGAAAAGCCCTATCAGTCAGACTCCAAGCATGAAAATGGCTCCCACACCAGGTAGTTTGATGGAGAAGATTTAAATGCAGAGGAAGTGATAAAGTGTTGGCAAAGCTGAACATGCAAAAAGGGAGCAGTGAGGCGGCCCCCATGTTAGTCCTAGCTGGAGGTCCCCACTGCCCGATGGCAGGGGGAAAAGCAGGAGTCTGTAGTGTGAGCCCAGAGACTAGGACTGGCTGGCAGGAGCTGTGCCTGCAGCATCAAGGCTGAGGGAGAAGCAAGGACATAGAAGCAGGGGCTTTGCTATGGGAGATAAGCCACTGCTGGAGCAGAGAGTGTGGGAGAGAAATCTGCGGCTCTCCCTTCTTCCCATCTACCCTTTTGCCACCACACACTTGCATCAACTGAAATCAACCATAAGCCAAGAGGCTTGAAGAACATAGTTTGCAAAAAAAGAAAAAAAAGGAACATAATTTGCCGATAATTGTGCC
Source organism: Canis lupus familiaris (assembly GCF_011100685.1). NCBI lineage: Eukaryota > Metazoa > Chordata > Mammalia > Carnivora > Canidae > Canis > Canis lupus. The sequence goes on along the minus strand of NW_023331740.1, from coordinate 2,777 downwards.
AGTTACACAGAGCAAAGCAGAGAAAGGACAGGGAATGTATCTGTGCAAAATGGTACAATGGTAGCTCAAATGTAAAGCAAAATCATTATGTGAAATTAAAATCATATGTGAAAACTGAGTGATCAAATTTCAGTAGCTGCTGTAAGATGAATAATTTTCACTCTTGTTATATGAAGCTACAAATTTTATTTCATAAACAAAAGCTATGGATAGTCAATCATACATGCACAATCCATGCTGAGCATTTTAATTCGACCTCTAACATCTTAATTTATTGGCAAGAAGTACAAAGTTGGGGCCATGGGCATTAACTGAGTAGGTATGAGTTGCTTAAAAACACAGTGTAAATATTGGAATCAATGACTGATCGCTTATTGATATACCCAGAAATAACATGAATAATTTCTTGTATGCTATAGAATTGTAATTCCAAACAGAGATGCAGATGTCATTTCTGTTTATCTATTTGGTTTAAATTATTATACAAAGATAGATACACAGAACAGGACAGGGGTGTGCACATCCATTTCCAGCTTCCAGGCTATGACCTTGAAGAAATGAAAGCTTCTCTGGGTCTCAGTTTCTTCAAATATAAATGGAGATAATGAAATCATAAGTCGATCTTGAGTCATATGAGGAAAATATGGAGGAAAGATTTATAAATTACAAGAGACTCTACAAATACATAGTAGTAGTATCCGATTAGGCTACTCGATGCCCACTTGGACCTAGATTTTTTTAAGGATTATCTTAAAAAATAAGCAAAGAAACAAACCAAGGGAGAAAGACAGGAGAATGATTCTGAGACTCACTCACAGTGTGACCTGGGTAAGGCACACGACTTCTCTTGTCCTCCCTTGAATACCAAGTCCCACTTTGAAGGCCAGGGGAGGGCTGGTCTGGTTCACCTGATCCTCCGTCGGCAACAGAAAAAGTTCATCTTGCAATTTCCAACAACCTTCTCATCCTCGGTGCATATCCTCCTGCATTTGCCCCGGCCAAGCCAGCACGGCTCACAAACAGCAAACTCACCTAGTTCAAGAAATAGTAGCTTATACACCTTTCCAGGGACTCCCTGAAAATGAGGAGAAGTTTAACAGCCACAAAAGAATGAGGGTGGGGGTGGTTTGTACAATTGTAAAGAGTGTTTTTAAGAACCAGCCCCAGCTTTTCAAAGAGCTTTGCTTTTTTCAGGATGGAGTTGGGGAAGAGGTATCGTTGAAGGAGGGATAAGCCCCATCTCTGTTCTCCACGTGGTTAAGGCCCTTGCATGAGTCAAAGTAAGCACAGGGGGATGAGGTGTCATGTATACGACAGAACCATAAAAATGCACACCTGATAGTTCTGCAAATGTTACAAGATGAAGGTGGAAGGGCTACCTTTTGGTTTTAAAAGATCCTTGAAAGTAGAGGTGAAGTTAGGTTTAGTTCTGGTTTGGGCCTGGCAGTGGTGGTGTGTCCTCAGTAAACTGCTTGTATTCCGCTTTCTCATTTGTCATATAGACATTCTAGAAATGCTTGTCTACACTGTTAACTATTCTAGTGATCACATGGAGTAATTTAGGTGAGTCTATTTCACCAAACACTATGTAGCCCATTAGTTATTTTGTAGTTGTTAATGTTCTTCCTGTAGAAGATGAGAGCACAGAGAGAGATTGGGGGGCTCTTCATCGTGGACAGATCTTCCATAATGGTAATGAGATCTCCCTTTATTTGATCCTTCTTAGACCAATAGCAGAGATTGGGATGCATTTTATTGGGTTTGGGAGCAGAGCCGGTAGGAGATGGATGAGCATGTTCCCCAAACATTGCTCATTAGCTGGTACAAGCTTGATCCTCTAAACCTGCTTTAGTTAGCACCCTGAGCTAATGAGACCAGCTCCAAATCTCTATGGACAAAATTCTATTCCAGTAACAAAGAGATTTCTCTATAAAATGGCAAAGCAGGTATGATGCTGGCTACAAGAGGAAGAGAAGGCAGAGGCAGAAATCTGGGATTTCAGGCAACTCTATTCTCACTGTCATTTCCATCCCTCCTTGTCTCTGGAGGTCAGAGGAAGCTGAACAGCTAGGGGTCCTAAAGGTAGAAATTATAGGTGAGGGATTCAACTTACCTCCTGGAAATGGCTGGGAATATTCAAGTCCTGCTTGGCACCCTAAATTTAAATCATCACATTTTGGATATTAAAATCAGTGCAGGAAATAACACTGTGTAAAACAGTATTCCCAGCTCCCCCCATCTGCTGTCGAGGGACAGCAGAGCACAGAGGCTGCTTCTTTATCCTATTTCTGAAGGCCAGCACTCCCAGGAACCAGGAGGGAGGTTTACAAAAGAGGGAAGGGGGAGGGAATAGCAGTTTGCTTAGAAAATGCCACCGCAGATTCAAGAAAATCCCATGAGAAGCTCAATGGGGAGCCGACCATTCCTGTCAGTCTTAGGATGGTCCACAGAAGAGCCGGCGGCTTGACCATCTGCTTCACCATTCCATCCTTGCGATTACCTGATAAAATTGAGCCAAAACGAAGAGAAAAGGCAAAGAAAACAAGACATCTTTTGCTCAGGGTCATCTCTGAGGAAGCCTCTCAGAGCAGAGGTTTGGGGTCTCTGAGAGGACAGAAGGCTCACTTATATTTGCGAGAATGGGGAATGTTCTTGGTCAGTGAAGTGAATCAGTAAAGAAAGCACATTTATATGCTCCATTTCCCAGGATCAAGGCCATGTGATGGTATCATAAAAGCCTTATCTTCGGAGAGTTCTGGCTGGGGGAGTGCAAGGAA
>NW_023331739.1:0-34675 GCF_011100685.1 Canis lupus familiaris | reverse complement strand
ATGCCGCTTTTGGGGGCCGCTGGTATCGATCCCCTTGATGTGTGTTTCCTGGCAGGAAGCATAGCCATCTTAGTATCATTGGTGCCAAGCCCGCTACCTGGCACAGAGCAAGCAGGCAGGAAGTGTTTGTGGAACTGAATCATTATCTTACTCCCTCACCTTGCCTGTTTTTGAAGGTATTATAAACTTTTGGATGGAGTTTCGGCGTCTTTTGTTTCTATTGTTGCCTCTAACACAAGGCTGAGTTTGATCAACTTTCCCACTTTGCCGAAAGCCAATTTGCAAACCTGTGGACTTTGGAGTGAAGAGTAAATGAAACCCAAGAAAAGTACACTTGCTGTTGGCCCTCGTGCAATAGCCTTCCCGGCCCACGGCGGGAAGGGCACCACCAGGCAGCAGGAGGGGCCTGGCCTTGATGGTCAAGTGAGAGAAAGATTCACCAGTGTCATTCCCTCCTGCCTCCCTGCTACCCCCCACCATCCCAAATGACAAGGAAGGCCCTGGGCTGGTGGGGAAGGAGAACTGAGACTCGTATTTCTAATGTGGGTGTAGGAGTTTTCACAAGGAATGTAAGTGGCCCGATTCTTCATCACATTGGAGTCAGGGCATAGATAAAAGGGAAGAATCTGGGTGCCAGTCGGTGGCAGTAGGACAGAAAAAAAACATCTCCACCATAACCCTGAATCTAAGTCAGTGCTACACTGGGAATCAGCGAGTTTCAAGCGGATCCCAAGACTCAACTACCCAACTCGAGAAGTTGTCACCCCTGTGGACACTGAACTACTTACTAGCTCTGAGCCCGGTGAGGGAGGATTCAGGTTCTCTGCAGGGAGCAGCTCTTGAGCAGGAGATGAGACAGCCCAAATCTACAGCTACCAGGCATGTGAACGAACTGGAGGTCATGCACAGAACCTGAGAAGGACTGAGACACCCATTCTCAGGAAGCCCAAGAAATGTTTCTCAGGAACAGACTACATGTTCTGGGTTGCGACCACGGGCAGCTCGGTGGCCGCTCACTCTGCCAATCACCGTGGCTCACCTATAACGCCGGAGCCAGCTCACCAATTTTCGTGTCATATTGCATGTTACGCTTATGCCCGTTGCATATTACATATCATATGACAGTAAGTCCCCGACGGAGACAATCGCCACGGTCTGATGAGTCTCCGGAGTCAAGAACTCTGAATAATAAAGACATAAAAATTTAAAAATAAATAAATAAAACCAAGACTCTTGGTACTGTGATCCAAAGAGCTACCACAGTCTACCACAGCAAAATGACCAAACTGGGATCTTGTTGGATAAATCCAGGGACCCCCGGGGGGCTCAGCTGTTGAGCATCTGCCTTTGGCTCAGGGCGTGATCCTGGGGTCCTGGGATCGAGTCCCACATCAGGCTCCCTACATGGAGCCTGCTTCTCCCTCTGCCTGTGTCTCTCATGAATTAAAAAAAAAAAAAATCTATCTCAGGTCCCCAGAATTCAGAAGGTTCTTCTCTTCCTCCACCGTTTCTGCCCGTCTGTCAAGGCTGTTTATTATATTTCTATTCTCACAAATAATACGTCTCCGTGTGACATCTATGTCACCACCTCTGGAAGCCACCGTGTCTCCAGTTGGACCACCAGGGGTGCCATGCGGCATGCATGTTGGCAAGCCAAGCGGAGAACCTCAATATCACCTTTCTTCACAATAAAAGCCTTTTTTTTTTTTTTTTTTTGGAACGGCCAACTGGGCATAGAAGCACCGAGTAGATTTTTCCCACCAACCGATTTTAAAATATTAATCGCGATTTTAACCTGTGGCTCTCTCGGAGTCTCTCCGTCTCGGTAGAGTCAAAGATGTCCTATAATCCAGGCACGCTTGGCTGCGTCAGTGATCAAACCATGAGCGTTGAATTAGTTTGCATTTTGACTTGGGTGAGATGGAAGCCTACATGTAAATGTGCAGACCCCCCTGCGTGTGTACGTTCGTAGAGGGAAGTCCGCGCAATATCGGAATCGTAATAAATCCTGACCCTGCAGTATTCCTGTAGATCGAAGCATTGTGGGTAATGGTGGCGGTACCTGGAGCTCCCCCGGAGGGCTCCACATATATTTCTGTATGTCATCTTCATTGTTGAGTCAGCTTTGTCAAGGACTGATATCAGCCCCATTGCACAGAGGAGCAAGTCAAGAGACAGTGAATCTGGGCAGTTTGAATCTAAAACTGATTTCCACTCGATTTAAAGTACGGAGGACACCCTAATTCTCTGACATCTTTACAAGAACCGTGATTGCAACGTCTGCTAATAGGACACACATACCCCCCCCGCAACGGCACCCACACACCCTTCGCCCCCTTCGGAATGGCTTGCTGAAAGGTCCAGAAGAAGGCAGTATGTTCTCCCCGGGGTCAGATTTAAGGGAAAGGTCTGTTCTTTGGTGATGGGAACACTTACTCCCAAACAGAAAGCTGTCGTTAAGCAAAAGCACTCTGGAAACTCGCTACCTCTCTGAGTCCAGCTAAACCTTGATGGAGGGGTTCAAATTTCTCTGCGCTATCCGCTGTCCGCACCCTCGAAGCTCCCGGGCCCTGGGACTAAGGCAGCGATGTCGAGGTCTGTTAGCGTTGAGTTAGAGACCACGAGCAAGGGCTTTTCAGAACAAACCCCAAACCTGAGAGCTCCCAGGAACAGTTCACTGTGCTGTTCAAATGTCTGGGACCAAGAGCAGATCCATCTGCAGGTAGAAGCAGGAGGAGGGGCCCACGGACATCCGCGGGCTGGATGGAGGTGCGGCCTGGGGGCAATCCGACCTCTGGATGGAGACAGGTCACCCCAATCCCAGAGGAGCAGCAGGCACAGCCCTCAGGGTGACAGGGCCACCCCTTGGGGAGCTTTGAACTCTGCAAACTGCCATCCCTCCCTTCTGAGGGAGATGAAAACCAGCCGTGCCACTCGGGTTGCCTGGAGAGAGAGTTGGCGCTGCACCTGGGTCTGCAGGTGGCTGGGAAGATGCTAATGTCTCTAAGACAGAATGAGCTTCCCCGTTAGCTGCGGCCTCCGTCCAGGTCAAACCACGGAGAAGCACCGCCCTCCACAGTGGCCTTGGCCGAATGTGCAGACAAGGAGCTCCCTGGCTCGGCCTGTGGGCTTTGCCCTCAGGTGCCCACGCGCCAGCCAGCGCGAGTCTGGCCACGAGCTGGGGCTCGAAGCTGAGGCTACTTACTCCAGACTGGAGATTCCTCTGCGTCTGGCCTTCGTGAGGCAGGGGGTGTTCCCAGGCCACGACCACGGAGGCGAGGGCAAGGGGGACTGCTGGTACCCCCAGGACGCTCTGAGGATCGCGTGGAACAAGGCCTTGAGTCCGTAAAGCCCCCGACCTGTGTAAACGCCAGCGGGGTGTCACTGTCACGCTTACTGTTGCCCCTGCTGTCATCCCACAGGGTCTCCCACCCACTATTTTGTGTGCTATGTGCCTCAGGGGGTCTTCAGGAAGCTTCAGGGATTGTCTGTCCTCAGGGCATTGGCCCTCGAGTGGGAGCTTTGGGAAACGGGAAGACCTGCAAGGTCCAAGGGAACAAGTTTCTTACAGCTGCGTTTCGCTCGGATGAAGCTCAGCAAGTGGAGGTTAGGACGGGCTTTGGGTCAGACCCCGGGCCGGGGGATCCGGTGGAGCCGAGGCCTAGAGCAGAGCCACCGCCCTGAGGCCATGTCGGTGGTGACTGAGGAGCGGCGATGGCGGGGAGGGGGGGTCCTCAGGGCTCAACCCAGACGAAGGTGAGCCCCTAGAGCTCCTTCCATGTTCTTCACCCTCAAATCCTCCCCTCCTCCCCCGCCCCCGAGTTTGCCGCCTTCAGCATACAGGACTCTCTCTGTTCTCCAAATGCTCCCTCCTCTTTCCTGCCACGGGACCTTTGCTCCAGCCTTTCTTGTCCTCTAATCTGGAGTGCTCTCCGCCCCTACTTCATCTGATTACTGTAGTGTGGCCTTAGCACGCCTGCCTCTGCCTCGAGGAGGCCCGATGACCGCAGACTCGCCGTGACGGTGGGGAGGGCCAACAGAGCACACGCGTCTGCGGCAGAGCTCCCAACAAGAGGAGCTGAGCAAGTCAACACTTACGTCTCTCTGCTCCACTAGACGGTCGGCTCCACGGTGCAGGGGCCATGTGGTTGTGCCTTTTGGGTTTTTTGATTATTGCCCTTTCTTACCACGTAGCACAGTGCTTGGTGCATCACAGATAACCATCAAGTGTTTTGTAAGCAAAGGAACTATGGGTGGATGAATGGATGGATGGGTGGATGGACAGACGGGTGGATGGATGCATGGATGGACAGACGGATGGGCGGGCGGATGGATGGATGGATGGATGGATGGATGGATGGATGGACGGATGGGTAGACAGATGGATGGGTGGACAGATGGATGGATGGGTGGATGGGTGGCTGGCTGGATGGACAAATGGATGGGTAGATGGATAAATGGATAGATGGATGGATGGAGGGATGGATGGAAGGATGGATGGATGGATGGATGGATGGATGGATGGATGGACAGATGGATGGAGGGATGGATGGAAGGATGGATGGATGGATGGATGGATGGATGGATGGATGGATGGACAGATGGATGGAGGGATGGATGGAAGGATGGATGGATGGATGGATGGGTGGATGGATGGACGGATGGATGGATGGACAGACGGATGGATGGGTGGATGGATGAATGGATAGATAGATGGTTGGAGGGATGGATGGATGGATGGAGGGATGGTAGAAAGAAAGAATGAAAGAGGCAGCCAGGAGAAGGGAGAGGAGAGAAGCGCTCCACCAGACAGAGGGACAGGCCTGACCCCAGATGCAGGGACAGGAAGCCTGGGATTTGTGCAGGGGTCCGGGAGCAGGTTGTGGTGATGGAGGGGAAGCCCAGTGAGGGAGGTCGACAGGGCCAGGCTCCCCAGGGGGTCCTTCCACGGGAGAAGGGAAGTGGGGAGGCCCTTCCAGCTCTGCAGCAGCACAGCCGAGGGAGAGGAGCCCCGATCCCCATCCCTGTCTGCAGCTGGGGCCCTGGGCCCTGCCGTGCGGCCAGATGGGTGCCCCCCACTGCCCACCCCACGGCGCTCCCCTCTCTCTACCTCTCACTTTGAGACCATCAACACTTCCCATCACTGCCATGTGAAAAGTAAGTACATCATACGTTAATTTGTATTGTCACTGCGCCGTAGAGCCGTGGTAAAGAGCACATTCATTTTTAATCCACTATGAATAATATATAAATATGTATACAGTGTGGAGGGTCAAGAGGAGTAAGGAGAAAGCAAGTCGTACATTGTTTATAACAAAAGTGGGGAAACGAGATATTTTTCTTACTTGCTACGATGGAAATATCTGCTCTTTCTCTGTACCTAAGGGGGAGAGGAAAATGCGTCCCCTTGGGGGACCATCCATTAATTACAGCTCCACACTTGTGGGCAGCGCAGGGGCTGCATCTGCCGAGCTCCCAGACTTTCCAAACTGACGCTTTCTCTCCGGCTGCGGGAGGGCGGATGGGGGTGGGGGGAGCCGGTGGCTGACCTTGGGGGGCGTTGGGTCTTGGGACGGCTCCTGGGGCCCACTCACAGGAAGCGCCGGCAGGGAGATGAGCTGGAGAGAAGTCTTCCCATTTTACAGATAAGAAAACCAGGCTCGGGGAGGGTAAGTGATTTTCCAAAGGCGGGAATACGCAGCTGGCTGGGCTCTGGCCAGGCAACCCTAGGGATGCTCACCTGTGCTCCCCGCTGTTGCCCACCCACCCCCACCCCACCGCCAATCACCTGCCGGAAGATTCTCCACACGGGGCTATCTCCGATCACGACCCAGGAAGCTCCAGGAGGGAGTCCAGGAACGCCGGGCATTACAGCGGGTGTGCGTGTGCCTGTGCGCGTGCCTGTGATCTTGCACATGCCGCATGCCACACCCCTCAGGGACAACTGGCCCACCGTAGCCCTGAGACACCCACCGCGGCCAGGCATTGCACACGTGGCTGCCATCAAGCCACAGGACCCCAAGCTTCCATCACACGACTCCTGGAACCCGGCCGACTTCCACGAGCACACAGTGAGCACCCACTGCATGCACTCCCCCCGAGCAGACGGCTGTGGGAGTCACACAGGACATTCAGGGCCGCGAGGATGGGAAGGGCGTCTGTCCCACACGCCCGATGTGATGCCCACCCAATACACGCTGAGTGGCTGGCCACAGGCTTGAGGCTGCCTTCGGGGCTTGCAGCGGGGGGACACCCTCTCCACAGGAGGCGGGAGAGGCCGAGAGCTCATGAGGAGAGCACAGGCCCTGAGAAGTCCTGGGAAAGGAAGAATGTTCTTGTGGAAAGACTTGTGTGCTGTTGGGCGGAGGCAGCATCTACGCAAGGTGACAGAGGCCCAGTGCTGGACGCTGGAGCAAGGACGCCCGAGAATGGACAGAGGCGATCTCCCCAGGGCCACGGCAGGTGCTCAGCACAAGGAAGAGGGTCCCAAGGGGTCACATGTGCACGCGGGAGGGGTGGGGTCCCTGGTCCCCCGCAGACACGGAGACACGGGCAAGGCCCTGTGGGCTCAGCCTGCCCGGCCACCCCCCAGGCTGGGGCAAGCCTTCCAGGCCCATCACACGGGGCCTTTGCTTGTTCACCTAAATAAAGGGGGACATGGAAATAAATGGCATGTGGGTAGACGAAGAGGAACGCTGCTGCCAGGACTTCGAGATGCGCCCCACATGCAGCCTGACAATGCGGCCTGCAGCAGCCTGCGGCAGACTCACCTGGAGACACTCCCGTTTTCCTTCCTGCAGTATCAGTCTTGGAGCGCGGGGTCGTGGAGTGTTTCTAAGACCCCAGGAGGGTCTCCCAGGGCCACGGTTTATGGCACCGTTTCCTAGAAGGGACCAGCTGGAGATGTGGAGCCCGCAGAGGCTGCCCCCCATGCACAGGGCCGGGAGGCCTGGAAAGCACCACCCTAGAGGGGTACCTGGAGGGACCCTGAGCAGCACCGGCCCTCCTATCGCACCCCAACTGCAGAGAACTTTGCATCCCTGGAAGCTAAGGATATTTGCGAGATGCCCACTGGTGGTTAAGAAAGCGCCCCCTCCGCCCCAGAGCCAGCTGTGTATGTTAGAAATGTGCCCCCCCCAAGTGGGCCTGCAGACCCGGGGGGATTCCAGGCATGGGGGCACCAGCACGCCCTCCGGGGGGCAGGCCTCCAGGGCCCCGCCGCGCCCTCCGAGGGTCCAGGGCTAACCCTGAGGCTGCCAACCGGCCGCGCTCCTGCCCGGGACCCTGGCCGTCCTCCCAGGTTCACAGGCTCAGCAGAGGCAACGGGATGGGCACACAGCACGGACACACACTGCGCCAGCAGAAAGAGCTACTTTCTCACTTGCACACGTTACAAACACACACACACACACACACATATTTAATTTCCCTAATTCCAAATAGGCAAGAATGGTTCTAATCAGGTGCATAATTTATGTTTTCAGTTTTCAAAAAAAAAATATATATATATATTCATCCATCTAATCAAAGATGCTAAAACACACGTTGGAATATCCCCAGTATAAATAATTTTGGGTTTCAAATTCCCTGTGATTTCGGTTTTGATTTAAAACGCTACCGAAAAGCTATCTCGCCGTTTTAAAAGCGGATTTGGATCCATGTGGTAACGGAGTGGAGACGTCCGCCAGCGTGAACTCGTGTTTAGTTCAATGTTATGAGTAACACGGATGTGAGTCTATGCAGGGGTTGGCACACGCACTCCTGTCTCCTTGGCCTGTCCGTGACATCCCGGGGGCAACAACACGTGTAGGGGCCAGACTTGAGGTTTTGTACGATTCTCAACAAAAGGCACCAAGGCTGCTTGTAGAAATGGCTGATTTGGAGGCACCTAGTGGCTCCGCGGTGGAGCGTCTGCCTTCGGCCCAGGGCGTGACCCCGGGGTCCTGAGTTCGAGTCCTGCACCAGACTCTGCATGGAGCCTGTTTCTCCCTCTGCCTGTGTCTCTGCCTCTCTCTCTCTCTTTCTGTGTCTCTTATGAATAAATATATAGAATCTAAAAAAATAAAAATAAAAAATCTAAAAATAATGGCTGATTCTAGGGCCGGCCCAGGAAATATACAAGCTGGCCCTGGGGTGTCTTTGACCAGGAAGAAAGGACTTGTTCAAAACGCCCGGCAATGATGGGGGCGCTTCAAAGTATCCCAGAGCCAAGTGAAAGAGGCCGCGATGGCCAGACCTGGAACGGTTTTGGCAACAAAGCGAACGATACAGGGTCGGGTTATAACCCAAAGTATCAACAAGCATCCACAAATCATATGAACATAAGGGAAGGGCTGAGTCACTAAGTAGACGGAGAAGGGGAGGCCGATGCTCCACGCGGTCCAAGGCTTTGTGTCAATCTCCCTCCTGGGAGGCGGGAAAGAGGGAAAGATCTCCGGCTCCTTCGTGTGCGCAGCGTGGTGACGTCCTTCCCAGGAAGGGCACGGGAAGAGCACGGTGTGGGAAGGAGGAAACACCCGCCGCCCAGGACAGGCACCTGCTGCCACAGCCCGGCCAGGCCACCACGGTCGGAGTGACAGCAGGGCCTTGATTCGGCCCCACAGGAAGCCGAGTCACCGCCGTGGTCTTCCCCCCAGAGCCCCAGAACCCAAGTCTCGCCATGAGAAATCCCAAATGAGGGACCTGCTGCAAAATAGTCCCCAGAACTGTCAGGGTCATCAGAAACCAGGAGAAAGCCTGCAAGGTGTCACCGCCAAGATGCACCTCGGGACACGCGACGACTAAATGTAAAGTGCTGTCCTGGATGGGATCCTGGACCAGGAAAAGGATGTCAGGTTAAAAAAAAAAAAAAAAGATAAAAAGAAAAAATCTGAATAAAATATGAACTTTACTTAATAATAGTGTATCAATATTGGGTCCTTCATTGTAGCAAACGTAACCTGCCAATGGAAGATGAGTACAATGAAGACATGGAGACGTCTCTGCACCATATATGCAAAATGTTCGTGATCCTAAATCTTTGTTAAAATTTACAAAAAAAAAAATTTTTTTTTAAGTTTCTTTAAAGGTGCAGTTGGTTGGTTTCCAGTGGCCAGTGACAGTGTAGCGCTCAGATCAGGAGCCGGCCAGAGCTGAGAGGGACACCGAACTCCGTCCTAGGGGAGGCGGTGGGGCACCGGAGCACTCGGGCGGGCGGTGGGGTGTGGGGCGCAGGCAGGGCTGGAACACGAGCTCCCCGTCCTGCTCGGGCACAGTCAGGGCAGGGGGTGGGGGAAGGCTCCAGTCCGAAGCCCCGGTTCAATCCTTATCTGTCTCTGGAGTTTCCTGCTCTTGGACCAGTTATTTAGCCTTCCCAGGTCTCACTTTTGCCACCTGTGAAATGGGCAGACCCAAGCCCTGAGAGAGCGCTGGCGGGAGGCTTCGACGAGGGGGGGCCCGTGAAATGCTGAAAACCACGTGAAGCAGGTCCACCCCCAAGGTGGGGCCTAAGAACCGAAGCCCCGGCTGGGCCTGGAATCAGAATCGCCATTCCAGCGACAACGCTGAGGGTCCAGGTTTCCTGCCCCTGCCCGCCACCTGAGGACGCCCAGGCCCCAGGAGGGCCGCGAAGCCCCAGAGCAGTCGGGCCACAGCCCGTCTCGCCGCCTCCCTGCAGCGTCAGACCCACGTTCAGTTAACGGGGCGGCTCAGCGAGTGAGGCTGGGCTCCAGGGGAGGTGCAGGGGCTGCCAGGGGCTGTGCCCACCCCACCTGCCCCCACGCCAGCGGGAGACTCAGGAGCGTCTTCCCCCCGGGCCTCTCCGTGCTCCCTCCCAGCCGCTCCATACCCAGCTCTGGCCCTGCGTGCAGATGTTGCCTTAAGCCCTGTTGATTCATCCCCCCCCAACCCTGTACCCCTGCGCTCAGCCCAGCACCCCCAGCCGCCCTCCCGGGTGGGCGGGACACACAGCCCGATGCGCAGGCAACTATTGATCAGGGATCTTCAATCATTCCCCGGATTTCACGAAAGCATTTATGTTTATCATTAAATGACTTTCAAAGGGTCGATGAACTCACTTGCCCTTTTTTGGAGATTTTTTAGAGTGTAATATAATAAGACTCTAACAACGCCCGGGGTTTGTCTCCGGGTGAGTGATCGCACCCTGGAAGAGGCGACAGGACACCATAGAGAGAGGACGCTGCTCCCCAAGTGTGAGGCGGGAGCCAGGAATGGAGGGGCTGGGCGGCTTGCCCCGGGTCACACAGCAAACCTCAGCCCCCCTCCCACCCCCTTCTGTCCCCGCATCTCCAGGGAAGGGGACGCGGGTGCAGGGGTTGGAACACAGCACCCCTGCAGGCGCTTTTCCGTGGAACCGAGCTGACCACTGTGTAGGTGAACAGCCTCAGGGGAAAAACTAGCCAAAGTTGGATATTATCGCTGAAATAAGGCTAGAGGGTTTTTTAAAGTTTTATTTATTTATTTTTAAAGACTTTATTTATTCATGAGAGACCCAGAGAGAGAGGCAGAGACACAGGCAGAGGGAGAAGCAGGCTCCATGCAGGGAGCCCGACGCGGGACTCGATCCAGGACCCCGGGGTCACGCCCTGAGCCCAAGGCAGATGCTCCACTGCGGAGCCCCCAGGTGCTTCTTTTTTTTTTAAGTTTTAAATACAATCTTAAGTGACCCTCCTAAGGTGGTACTCAAGAGCCGGCAAAGGTGGGAGGGCTCCTAAGCTTCGCCTCCCATCACACCCTTCCTCTCCGCACCTTCCTGCCTTCGGCGCACCGGGCTACGTGCAGCTCCCTGAAGTCCCAGTGCCAACGAGACGGACGGTAGCGACCCAAGGAGCTGAGCAGGAGCAGTGACCGCGTGGCCCACCTCTGGCACCCACAGCCCACCCAGAACAACAGCGAGGACTCTCGGCCCACAACAAGGACACCGGAAAGACAGAAGGGCAGCAGGTGCATCACATACCTGCCGTCGGGTCTCCACCCCCTGTCTGTACGCGTGTCCCCCCGTCCCCCACTGCACCCCACCCCCACCTCCAGTGGCTCCTGTCTTGCTCCTTAGCTTGGCTTTCCAGATCACCTAATCCCACGGCCGTCCCCACTGGGTATCTATCTGCCCATGCAGCCCCCCAGATTCCCTCCAACCAGACCCCCCCAAAACCCCTTCTCGAAGCCTTTCCGAGGACCCCGCCGGCACAGCCCCACTTGTCAAGACTCCACGCAATTAGGCACTTAATTGGGTTCGCCAGACGCTGTCCACGCACAGCCTCCCGTGGCGCGGGCTGGGAGGGTGGGGACGGGACACTCCTGCGGTTCTGCACAGAACAGGGGTGCCTGCCTTGGTGGGTGACCCCTGTGCCCTTGCTGGGGGCCCGGGGACACGCTGGCAGCCTGCACAGCCCTGATCTTGAACAGGCTTGGCCCAGGGTGTGGTCCTGAGGGGCGCACACCCCACCTGCTCCCCTGCACCTGCCCCTTGTCCGTTCTGGTGGGAGCAGCCCTCCTGACCGGTCACCCCCCGGGACTCCCCCCTGCACCGGGGCCGCACCGGGAAGCCCCGGCCTGCCCTGCGGTTCTCCTCCCCTGCAAAACCTAAGTGCTCAGAGCCCCGCAGACGCCCGGGCGGGCCGCCCCACGCCGCTGGCTCAGCGAGGGCACAGGAGGGCCCTGCAGGTTGGGTGCACTTTGGGTCACTGGGTGGCTGTGCATTTTCCCGTGTCGCCTGCGGGGGAGCTCCGTCGCCCCGACAATCCCAGCTCCCTGAGCCCAGCTCTCCCCGGGTCCCCAGCAGTGCCATTTCCACTTCCTGTGTGATGCTGCAAGGTCACCACCACCTCCCCCGCCCGACTGAGCCCAGGTGGGCAGCTCCGCGGAGCCCACGCCACCCTGCACGGACGCGCGTTACCCCTCGGAGGCCCCAGGCTGGCGGCGCGCACGTATTTGTTTTTTTTTATCCCTCAGAGGGGAAAACAAAGAGCTTTCATGTAAAAACACGGATGTCCGGTGCATCCTGAAAAGCCAGAAGTTCCGGCAAGATCCAGCCGGAGGCAGCCCGGCAACCCCCAAGCTGGGCCCGGTTTGCTCCTGGGCCCGCGTCACTCCCGGCATCATCCGCCTCCGGCCGCGTGGGCCTCACAGTCCTCGGGGTCCGCTTGGTCCTGTCCTGCCGGCGCCCAGCACTCCCAGTGCCTCGCTTCTCTGGCTGGGGGGGGGGCTGGGGGGTGCAGGGCGAGGTCCCCGCGTGGCTCCGTGGGGCCGATGAGCCGCATTCCCTCACACGCCCAGCGGAACACACAAGTGGGTGGTCTCCGCTGCTCCCGTCGTTTCCTGTTTTCCATTGTGTCGCTTAGAACCAACACATCCGAGCTTAATTGTAGTTTCTGCTTTATTGTACAATCGGAGTATGGGAGGGGGGCCAATGCTGTACGCCCGGCGTGTGCCAAGGGGGTGCTGTGGGCTGGGCCGTGCTGGCAAAGACGAGGGGGGAGGCGGCGTCCCTCCCAAAGCATCATCGCCAGCCCCGCAACGGCAGCAGACGTCCGGCCCTGGAAGGCCCGCGTCCCGGGTTACCTGGGCCACGTCCTCGTAGAGACATCAGTGCCTTTCTGGGTGGTGCTGGTGCGGGTGGGGAGGGCGGTCCTGTGGTTTGGGCTCACCTGGAGGGCGGGAAATGCCACCCAGGAGAGCGCAGCGGGGACACCCCTGCAATTTGGGGGCCCTTGCATCGTATTAATGTGAGTTTACGCGTGAGAGAGAATCACACCCCTCTCTCTTCTCATAAAGGAATCAGGCGCCCGCGATGCGTACCCACGGCATCTACCATCCATCGGGATGGGCGCGCCGGGTATATCCTAAACAGCTCCTTTTTATCACGCCCAATGCTACAAATCGGTGGCGTGAACAATAGACAATTGCAAAGTAAGGAGAGACGGGAGCGGAAAGTTCCCGGCGTTCGGCGCCCTCGGAGTGCCACGGAGGTTGTCACATGCCAAACACCAAATAAAATAAAATACACAAAGCAGCGCAGGAGAGAGGTGGCTCTTCCTATGAAGTCACAAAGGAAACGCTACTCCTTTCTTCTCTCCTCTCCCCCCTATAAAAGGCTCTCTCTCGAAAATCAAAGGTGTCAGACTTTGCTTTTTCTTGCTGGCATGATCCAGAATATGGCTAAGGAATGACAGATGTCGGCACCCAGCTGCAATGAAGCATGCTAAAGTTTCTGTCTAATCCACTTATTTCTCTGTAGTCACGTAAACCAAAACAAATGGGCAGGGCTTTACATTAGGAAAAGGGAAAAAAAAAAAAAAAAAGAAGAAAGAGAGGAGAGAGAGAAGGAGAAAAAGAAAAAGCCCCCAGCAGCAGGACTGTGTTGCATAATGCAGGGTCCACGCCATCTTGCTGTCATCCTCCCTCCACGGGGAGGAGGCACCTGGTGGCGGGCCCCGGCCCCTCCACGCGTGGCCCTCCGAGCGCCCCCCCGGGCACCTCCTCCTCCCCGCGGGGGGCGGGCGGCTCTCCCAAGGGAGACGGCCTGCTTGGGGCCGGGTGGGGGCGAGGGGTGTCCGAGCCCGGGAGGAGGCCTCGTGGAGGGGGAGGGAGGGGGCACCCCGGGGCCCACCCGCGCCGCACACACGCACACGCACACGCACTTACACACCAGCACGCTCCCAGGGTTCTGAGCCGCTAAACCGAGATGATCATTGTTATCACCAGCTCCATCGTTTTCAACTACTTGAATAAATCCAGAGGAATTATACCCAGAGCCCGTGTGTAATTAAAGTGAGCGTTGTTAGACTCTTCGTTTAATAAAACACTCGAAAAGAAAAGCCCCTGGTAGGTCTCGCGGTGCCCGGGGTGGGGGGGTGGGGAGGGCTGGGGGAGGCGAGCGCGCCCGGGGGGCCACCACCTAGTGAACCTGCCCCCCCACCCCCACCCCCCACCCCACCCCCACCCCCACCCCGCGGTCTCGGAAGGCGCCGGCGAGCATCGGGAGTCCTGGGGCTCTGCGGCTGTGTCCCCGCCAGCAGCGCCGACAGCTGCGAAGCACTTTCAGACGAGTCACAAGGCAAGATGTGACGGCTTTCGCCCATGGCAGAGTGGCGCTCCGTTTCTGGCCCTTCAGGCAAAAACAGTAAAGGCAAAGAGGAAAATTTGAGATTTCCCCCCTTAAACTTCCCACAACAACCTCAGCAAAACCACATGACTCGCCTTCTACAATCTCCCTGGTGTGTTCACTGCTACTTTGGCAGAAAATCAGAATTACTGTTATATAAATTCCATCTGATGCCAGAGCGACCATCTGTGAGTAAAACTGCTTCACCTACGTCTGCCTGCAAAGCCACTCTCCCAGAGACAAGGGAGAAGGGGGGAAAAAATTTGATTAATTTGCAGAATGCTTGTGATTTGCTCATATATTATTATAACTGCTCATCAGCACATGACAAATTCCCAGCCCTCCGTGCAGGCCCCCGTTTGGTTTCAGCAGTTCCTTGCGTCGGCACCTGACAGACTGCAAGGTCTCTAATGACTTTCAGATGCTTACAAACAGTAATTCTATCTTCAGAATAAAAAAGAAAAATCCGTAGGAAGAAAAGAGGAGTGAGTTCGTCTATTCCATTTCCTTCCTGTAGATCAACATGATTTAACTCTTAAGGGCGGCCACCGCTGCAGCGTGGGGCCTGCCGGGCCGAGCCGGGGCCGCCCGCCGAGACAAAGGCCCCCGGCTCCCGGGGCGGGGTGGGGGCGCGCCCGGGGCTGGGGGGGGGCTCCAGGCCCGGGGTGGGGGGCGCGGATGGGACGCCGGGACGCGCCCGGGTGCCCGCAGCCACCGCCCGGCGGTCCCTCCCGCCCCGCGCTCCGGGATCCCTTACGTGTGTCCACTTTTAAAAACCCTAATAACCTCTCGCATTCTCTGCAAACACATCTGCCTCCTGACTGCAGTTGGGTTTCTGGCTCCCCACCCTCACCCGACCCCCCCAACACACACACGCGCGCGCACACCCCGCCTCCCCTTTGCTTTTAAAACTCTGATTATGCCTTCTGAAGCCCTGCCTCTGTGCTTGATTGCCTGTTTCAGATTAGAGATTTTAGAAGGAGACAAAGACTTCACGATGCACATCAGTCCCACATATGAGGACCCACAGAAGGAAAAGCGATAAAACGCGATACACCATCTGTCCACAAACAATAACCTGCGTGTTTGGAGGCTCACAAATTATTTAGCGCGCAACCTTCCCAAATTACGGAGCCTCGAGACGGGGCAGGGGCTGGGAGGGAGACCCTCTTTGATGTCTCCTGGTATTTCCCACCCCCCTGGTCCCCCCCTTGCCCCCGCCCCCCCCCAAACTGATTGCTAACAGTTGAGGAATGTCTCGGCGACACGTAGATTTTTACTATCAGGATCTTCCTGGTACACGTAGCCTGGGATCCGGGCGAGGGTTTCCCCCTCGACCCCCCGCTGCCCACTCCGGGGCCATTCTGGGACATTTAGGGACATTTCGGGATAACTGGCCCGGATGCAAAGTCTGTCTCCCTTCACGTGTGTCTGAGGAGGGGGAGGGCCGGGGAGGGGAGGGGGAGGCGGGTGCGGACTCCTGAGCACAGAGATCCTGAACAACGTCTATTCAGCAGGCTGGTCGGCTGGTGGGTTCGCTTTTGGAAGATATTCCTGATTTTGTTCAGGAGGCTTCGGGTCGACACGCCAGCGGGTGTCCCTCCGCACCTCCAGTCTTCCACTCCCCTAGAAACATGCTCCTTTGCCTTCCCTGCTGACCCCGGGCCGTAAACGACTCATGATAATGAGCCGGTATCTTCTCAGTCGTGCCACAAAATTCCTTCTCAAAGGATTTTACTAAAATAGAAGGGGGGAGAAAGGACCAACTACGACATATGTATCATATAAATACATATAGTTAGTGTTGGTGGTGGTGGTGTTTTTAATCAGACATTCCTCACCCCTTTGTTTGAGGCCTGGGACCTCTGGTTCCGAGCCGGGGCCTCAGCATCGCGTCTCCCCACCCCACCCCGAGCCCTCGCCGGGAGTCGGGTGCTCCCGAAACGGAACTGGGGGCACCCAGGGGCACGACGGTGGCCGGCGTCGGCGGGTGCTGAAGCGGGACGTGGGGCAGCTGGTGTTTGAAACCCGGTGGTCACGCTCCAGACGCCTAACTCTCTTTCCCACCGAAGACCCCCCCTCCGTCCCAGCCCCCAGGATCCTGCCTTCAAGGATGAGGCCCGAGAGGCAGCCCTGCGGTGCCGAAGAATCCAATGGATTACTTTACATGATTATTAATAAACAACCAAACAAACATTTACTTTGCAAATTGAAGCATTTCTTCCCTGAGTCTCAAAATAGACGCGTCGTTCTACGGAGAGGGAGGCTGGAGCTGAATGGGAACTAAATCAGGCCTCATCACCAAATTCATCGCAGCGCTTAATTATCCAGGTTCTAGTCCCTTTCTGGGTGGCTCCTCCCTGGAGCCCCCTGCCGGCTCCAGCCGGCCCGTTCCCCTCCCTCTGGGGCCCACCCGGCCCTGCCCTGGGCCCCATCCACATCCCCGGGTCCCCCCAACACGGAGGCCCTGTGTGGCTGCCGTTTGCTCCCAGCGAGTCCGACAAAGCCCTGCACACAGTAGGTGGTCGGCCAGGAAGCTCCAGTTGTGGGATTTCTGGAGAGGCCCGGGTCCATCCCCGTGTTCTGAATTGCAGCTTGTTTTCCAGACTCCCCTAACCTGATATCAATTAAGACTGTGTTTACACACACAGCTTGGCTGAAATTAGGGGGGGCGGGGAAGCAAGGAGGGGAGTCTCACTTGCATTCAAACAACCAGATGTTTATTTTATTTTTTAAAATACATGATGCCAAACGACAAGCCACGTTGAGATTTTTCACTTCCTGGTATATCCAGCAACAAAACCAGACTCTGCTCCTTGCAGCCCCGAGGAACGAGCACGTGTGCCTATTTCCCCCCTTCCTTTTCCTTCTCGCCCGTATTGCTGTCGTGTCCTTCCCCCCCACACGCTGAGAGCTCCGGCACCCGTCAGGCCACGCGACACATACGGGGACGCGGTCCCGGGGAGTCACAGGAGGCCAGACGGGCCGGGTTCCTGCCGGCCCCGGCTGTCCTCCTTTTAGAGGGACTCTCTGGATTTCCATTTGCTATCTGACAGTGGCATTATCCCAATAACCACAACCAATCCGAAGCTTACCCGAAAGACTGTGCGTCCCAACTCCCTCCCCTCCCGAAACGGTTTGGAAAACTGGGAAAGGAAAGAAGAAATGAGGAAGCCCCCGCCTTACGCCCCCGAGGAAACGGTTTCTGTTTTTCTCTCTCACTTCGCCAGCCCCTCTCTCTCACACACGCACACGCACACGCGCGCCTGTTTTCAGCACTTCGGCCCTTACGATGTGTCAGGTGTTGGACATGGATCACCATCTCCTTGAATCTTAAAATCAACAGGATGCTACTGAGCTTTCAGCTAGAGCCCAAAGTCACTCCGAACACACAGAGACAGGTGCAAGGGTCCAAGAAGAGCTCAGGTTTTGGAGGCAGGCGGCCCTAACTTGAGCACTTAGCAGCCTCAAGGCCTTGGGCAAGCCCCCCCCGGCGTCCCTCTGGAGCCTCAGTTTGTGCATCTGTCAAAGGGGCCGATGCTAGCGCCCTGCCCAGAGAGAGTGTCAAGGTCCCGCCGTGAAGGCCAGCCACCTGTACTCGGCAGAGGCCGGGTCCCCAAAGCCGCCGCCTGCCCTCTCTCCAACCCGTCCTGGACACCCACCGTGTCCCGCGGAGGGAGCAAGGGGTGGGCGGCCCGGGCTGTGCGCCGGGGGCTCACGCGCTGACCCCGGCCCCGGCGCAAGGCTTCCCCCCGCAGGAACCAGAGCTGCCTCGGAAACACCGTCGCCCCCTCTCAGGCACATCCTTTACTTAAATGAAATATTGAAGTCCATCAGGATGAAGTGTGGGTTTCAGAAGCTGCAGTAAGAAAATTAAAGCGACCGAGTGAGAGCGTTTTATGCACGCGGGATAACTGCCTTTTGATATAGCTTTTTACTACACATTTGGTATTATGGATCCGTAACAGATAAATGTGTATCGTGGAATATATAAAAGTGCCAACAATTGTCAATATGCATCCACACGCTGTGGTAAGAATATTCCATAAAATACTCTCAAAACGTGATGGATGTGCGTAACTCGGTGAGTGATGCCGCTGATGAACATTTGGAGACGGCACATCTCAGGCCCTAAGGAGGTTTATTAGACACCGCCGCCCAAACCCCGCTGACATTTTAAAAAGTCCCTTGATACTCAGAACAAAGAGTCCTCGAGCATACACTTTTGCCAAAGCCAGGACTCAAAACACACGTAAAAATGGAATAAATAAAATCCAAAAATCTAGGCCTGGGCTGATAGGAAGCCGCAATCCGGGGCACGTGAGCCACTGATCCCGAAGCCAGCGGTTGGTTCTCCAGGCACCTGCAAGGAGCCTGCCTGTGCGGACCAGGCCAGGGCCGTAGAGGGGGGCTAAAGGGGCCCGGCCGCCGCCCTGCAATCTTTAACCTACGTGTTTCTGGGCGTCTTAATCCTCAGAATGAATTTTACGCCCAGGCACGGTTGTTTTGTCGCCTTCACTTTTCCTGGCAGCCATAAACAGATTGTTACGCTCTTCCAATAAATAAATAAATAAATAAATAAATAAATAAATAAATAAATAAATAAATAATAAAATAATAAATAATTCAATAAATAAATAAAGTAAAACATTACCAGTTTCCTATACACATCATAAAATCAATCTCCTGGCTCTAGTACGTTAAATGAAATAGCATGTCCCCAGAAAATACATAATAGTCACTGCCTACAAGAGCCGTGCAAACCAACGTAAAAAATAAAAATCCAAAGGTCAGAATAGAACACGAAGTGTATCCTACAGAAATAGAAGTATTTGCATGCATTTTAGACATCTTGCGTCCTAAAAACCACCGCCGCCCCTCCCCGCACAAATGCATTCTCGAATTCCTCTACTGTGGTACCTTTTTTCTTTTTTTCTTTTCTTTCTTTTTTTTTTTTTTTTTTTGTGTGAGTTTATGAAGTCAATCTTCCAGTCTCCCTGAGATATAGACATTTTGCACATGGACAGTAAATAGACCCTCTTAATTGAGCTGATAGGTCGAAAGTGACTATGTCCTTGGATTTCCACGGAAAGACAGACAGTGATTCTTTATAATAAGGGATTTAGCCACGACCTCCCTTCGGTACGGCGAGGACTCCATCAACGGCCATAGGTGAGTACATAGTGCCCAAGAGGAGAGATTCTGCAGGAAGGGACGATCGTGTCTGCGGGTCAGAACGCCCCCTGGACGCCCTGCCCTGGGCCCGGGAAGGGGGCGCCGCGCAGCGCGAGCCCAGATTCATCAAAGTTCACATTTGACTGGCTCCCCGCAAGCCAAATGTGGGAATGTGGCAATCTGCAATTTATTTAATTTTAATTCAATTTTGTTTCACATCCTGTTTTGCAAGTCAGCGAGCTGGGCTAGGGTTGCCAAAAAGGGAGTGAAATGAAGAAGGCAAAGAAGTTCCCGGGCAGCAGGCGTGTATTAGCAGCCCAGTGTTGGCCCGGCCGGCCCGGCGCGCACGCGGGCGGGCGGGGAGGGAAGCCTTTCTCCAGAATCCACGACTCGGGCCGCGGAGCCTGTCTTGCCCAGAGTATCGCAGCCTCACTATCTCCTCGCTGAAGGGCCTATTTGTCTGCTTTAAGTGAAATCACTCAATTCTCAAAAGTCAGTGGAGGACTTTAGAAGGGGGAGGGTTCGGATAGGCTACTCCAAATAAGTTCCATTAATCAAAAGACACAGTGTAATGTAACTAATATTTTACAATTAGGGGAGACAAGATGGAAGTAAAAGCCATCTATCTCTCTTATACCACATGATCATCGATTCATAATCGGAGACTGAGAGTTGCACAAAGATGCATTTACTGGACGGGGGAGGGGGGCGCGGGGGGGAGGGCCGGTCTGAGCCGAGATAATGAACACGATGAGAGAGCGCGGGGCTGAAGGCTGAGGAGAGATGACAGAGGAGCTCAATGCTGACGGATGACATGAAGACACGAGCAGATACCTGACAGCCCGCGGGAGCCGCCGCGCTCCTTTCCCAGCATTATGATCCTCAATTATCTCGGTGAGGGACCGAGAGGGGAGACGGAGGACGCTGGCCGGGTCGCCGGTCCCGGGGCGCGGGGGGCCGGTGGGCGACGCCGGGGTCGGGGGGCCCCGCTGCCCCGGGGGAGGGTGGGGGTGGGGAGGAGGGGGCCCCAGGTGGACACCACTTGGCGGGGGCCGCGGTTCCCATTGTCAGCGCTCCTGGGCGCACGGGGACGACGGGGGACGCTCGCTGCTCCATCTGTTTTGTAATAAAATTCCGAAATCTTCAAAGGCAGTCATTTTTTTTCTTTCACTGCCACCTTCAGGAAAATAAAAGAGTTGGCCCTTTCCGGAAAAAAAAAAAAAAAAGATAAATAATAATAATAAATACAAATAGAAGAGGGGGGAGGGTTTCTTGGGAGTCCAGGGTGATGGTTGCGGGGGGGGGCGGGTTGGAGAGGCGGCAGAATGGGCTGCTGGGGACAGCTCGTGCTCCCCCCGCCCGCCCCCCAGGTGATCTTCCAGAAGTCCCGCCAGCGCCAGCGAGTAACTGAGAGGAGGGGACCAAGGAGCGGGAGACCACGCGGAGCCGGGGGGACGGGGTGGCGGGGGGAGCCTGCAGGCCCCTTCGTGGACCTGGGGACCAGCACTCCCAGGAGGAGAGAAACTTTCTCCGGCCAGCGCACGGCCACGGGCCACGGGCCGCGGGCCGGAGGCGACGGTCCAGAGGGTCTCGGATGCTCACGCGTGCCCCACCCGCCCCGTGGTTTCTTTGTAAGGCCACAGATGGCCTCGCGCAACTGCTCACGTGGCGTGTCTTCCGAACAAAGAAAAACAAATGACGTTCTGGGCGCGGCGCGGTAACTTGGGAACTGGGCGAGAGAGCAGGAGCCCGGGGCAGGTGGCGGGGGCGACAGGGCCGTAGCCGGCGTGGCGGAGGCTGAGGGCCGTGCTGCGGGGGCCGCGCACCCACCCACCCACCCGTTCCCCGGGCCGCGTGTCCACCGAGCCAGTTCCTGGCCCGACGACACTGAGTGACAGATCACATCGCGGGTACGGGCTGAAGCCCGAGGGCCAGGTGAGCCGAGGTGGCCCCACATTTGTTTTGTTTCAAAGCCTAACTTGGATACTGCGTGTGCTCCCACCTCCCGCTCCTGGCCGCCCCCCCTTCCCATGTGGTCTCTAGGCCGCTGCAGGGGCCGAGCTGCAGAGAGCCAGACCGGCCGGGGCGCCCACAGTTAGATTGCCCTACAAAGCAGCGGGGGATCTCGTGTGTGTGAGCGTGTGAGCCTGTGTGCACACACCCGACACATGCAAATAAAATCACTCCTGGGTTGTAAGAGTCCCCAGATGTCCAGGACTTCTCTGCCCAGCTGGCATCCTTGGCGGCTCAGATGGGGCTGCGGTGAGGGCAGGTGACAGCACTTCCAGGAGGCTCCCAGCAGCCGTGCCGCTGGCGTCTCATCCTGGAGGAAAGAGGGGTACAGCAGGGGAAACCAGGACGCAGGGCCCGGCCTCAGAGCCGGAGCCCAGGGGCCCCGGGGATCACACGGGTCGGACTCCTTCCTCTTGGGTGTCTCACCCAGCTCTTTGAGGACCCGGGGACGCTCCTCCACGAAGCCATCCAAGCAGGCCAAGGGGAAGAGGGCCTGGGAGTTCGAGGGAGGTGTTGAGTCCAAGCTGGTAGGCCAATGGGAGGACAAAGGTGTTCAATAAAATCAACTGGTGTGGCCTAAGTAGCCGTAATTAAGACCGACCCTATCCACACTGAACCACCCCCTGCAGAAGCAGCACCCAAACCATAACAGGCCCCCGGGGGGCTAAGTTTGAGTGTCCCAGACATAAATAGGGTGCGACCGGCCCTGTGCTCCCCGGCTGGCCAAGGCCCGCGCTGCCGGTCAATGAGGGCAGGTCTCGCTGCCCACACGGCTCTCCAGCCACATCCATCAGCCCTGAGGAGGTCATCCCGTGAAGCGCAACAGCCCCCTCCCTCGCCCCAACTCGGGATTTCCTAGTTTGCGTGCAGACCCTTGAATGCGAAACGACGGAACCAAGCCACAGCCGGACAATGTAGAGCACGGAAGCAAGCCCAGGCAAAGCCTCTAGAAACGAAGTTCCAGGAATACAGGGCGTGCGCATGGTTTCAACCTCCCCGTCGCCACGACTGTGTCCTCAAGCGGCCGCGAGAATTGAGCCAACGAACGTATTTACCGAGGCCTCCTCCGTGAATCCACGGAAATTCGATTTATTGTCTTCGGAAGCGGCCTGCGCATCGATACTTCTATGCACGTGCGGATGGCGCTTGGTCTTGGTTCAACACATGGTCCCTTTGTGGTCTGATCACATTCAGGATGGGGAAGGTACATGAGGTTTCAAAAGGATTTCCAATGTGAGATGCTCTTGGGGGGCAAATGCATATGTGATGCGCTACAAGGTGGTGTTAATGTCTCCAAAAAAAAGAAAAAAAGAAAAAAGCAGTGTTGAAGGTTTGAATTCTTGAGTTGAATGAGGCAGAAAGGAAAGCGTGGCATCCGAGCTGGTTGGTCCGATTAACCGAGCTGCGTCCAGGGGCAGGGAATCCTACTGGAATGTGGGCCCCGTCCGGTTGCGGGATTCATGGGACGGGCTGCAGGGGGGTCGGCGACTGCTGAGTGGATCCTTTTCATCTTCAAAGGTCCTGGGGCATCCACCCCCAGGGTGTGTGGTGGTCCTGGGTTGCGGCCCCCTGCTTCTGTAGTTCCTTCGTTAGGAAGATCGCGTCTTTGCAAAGCTATTTAGTGGAGCCCTCCCTCTCCCCTTCCCTGGGACATTGGGTGTTCAGCTCTCAGTGCTACGTACTGACAGGAGGAAAGGAGGTGAAAGACGCGGAGAGGAAACGAGCAGTGGAGTCCACTCAGCTCTGCCTCCTGTCCCCAGCCTAGGTGGGCTGGCAGCCGCTGGAAATTAAATAGCAGAAGTTTTCAAAATGAAAACAGAAGATTTCCACAATTATAAAAAAAAAAAAAAAAAAAAAGAAGGCGACTGTAACGCTGTAATACTCCTTGAACTCCAAACGAATTATTTGGGAGGATATTAAGCCTGGAAGGTCTTTCGAATTTCTTATTAGGATGGAGATTACTTAGAGCTCGTGGCCAAATCACATACAATTTGACCCAATTCTTCTCCACCCTTTCACATCATTTGATATTAGGCAGAAACTATTGTTTCCAAAGCTGAAATTCATTATCGTCTTCTGCAGCCAAGGCCGGGCTGGGAGATTCCCCGAGACCCGGCCTCCAAGCCGGCCTGGCCGCACGAACGCCGGTCTCTCGTGCCACCTAGAGGACGCGCAGCCGCGTGGCATGTGAGTCACCCGGAGGAAAATTAAATACAGCTGAATAATTGAATGAGAGGGCAAGTTGAATCAGGGGTCACCATCTGTTTGACTAGAATTGTTGGCACATTTCAGCTAAGCCTCGCGCGCCTCGTAAACATGCTTACAGTTATCATAGCTCGCATTGCCCTAAAATAAAAGAAAATTGGTCCTAAAATAAGCCTCAACTAATTAAACATATACCATCTTGTCGTCATGGAGACCAGAGTGAAGGTCACCGGTTTCTCATGGCATTCAGGAGGGTGTCGGTGCCAAAAAAAGAGACAGGTGACTCTTTTGGCTCCCGCGGAGAGGGCATCTCAGGGGCTGGAGGTGCTGCCCTGAGGGTGGTGGGCCAGGGAGACAGGGGACCCACCCCCCAGCACCCCGCGTGCACCCCCCACCCAGGCCGTTCTTCCTCTGGGAGCCCGAGGGGAGGCAGGGACGGGGGGTGAGGAAGGAGCGGCACCCCATCCCTGCAGGCTCCCAACCCCAAGTGCCCCCCGCCAGCATTCCCTAAAGTCACGCCCAACTGGCACGGCTGCCCCTCGGGGTGGGGGCGGGGAAGGCATCGCTCCAAAGCGATGGGTGTCATGTCTGAGCCGGATCCCTTGCCAGCTTCGTCTGAGAGCTGGTCCTCCACCAAGAATCTAGATGCGCGCCTGTGGGAGTCACCCTGCGCTCCGCGTGTGCAGGCAACCGGCACGGAGGTGTATTTGGGGCAAGAAATCCATGCCAGGGGGACATCGGATGCCCCGTGTGTCGCTCCCACCTTGGAGAAACGCTCACCTGCACCCGGGTCCTCGGCACACGGGGGCTTGATGTCGGGGCCGGTGGGAACGGCCATGTGCAAACCCAGCCCTTGGGGGCTCAAGAGCCCGGGACTGAGACTCGAGAGGGTAAGGTTGGGGGATCCCAAGAGGCGGCTTTTCTGCCCAGGTGGCCCTCACGCCACTCCCCTGTCCCCTCGCAGAGGCAGAGGCCTCTCCCCTCCCTCCGCCTCCAGGCCTTGCTGAGGCTGCCCTGCCTTCCTCCTTCCCTTTTGCACCGTCGATTATGCACAAATCACTTAGGAAAGACACAGTGGAGTGACCCCAACTTCAGGGAGCCTCCTTGGGGACACAATTAGCGTCTGTTGCATCCCCCGTCGGCTGGGCTGACACCTTCACGGACTCCGGAGGTGCTGTTCTGTCTCACAGGCAGCGATGCCACGGGGTGGGGGGCGGGGGGGCTCCCAGAGACTCGAGCGTGGAAAGGGAACCGGGGGAAGGAGCCGCTGCTGCTCCTCCGTAATTAGGACCCATCAGCTGAGCTGAGGCTGGTCTGCACCAGTCTCCCTCCCGCCCCGCAGACCAGGCTGCAGGCCGGCTCCCTGGAATCCAAACCATGACACTCGGCAGGAAAGGAGAGAGGGAGGAAAGAACTGGGGTGCTGGGCCGCTGGGCCGGGTGGGTGCGGCCCTGATTGCTGGGAGGAAGGGCCCTCTGGCCCCAGGGGGCTTCCACGCCAGCTCCAGCCAAAGCCGGTTGGTCGGTTGGTCGGGAAGGATTTCCTGTGCTTTGTGCCCAGAGCTCCCTCTTCCACTGCACTTCCTGCTAGGGATGCCCAGCCGTTGCCTCCTCTGGGAAGCCCTCCCGGATGCTTGTGGGCTCGCAGGCACTCCTCCTCCCGTGCTCCCTCCACCACAGAGCACACAGGCCTGCCACCGCGGCCTGTTTATCAGCACCGTGAACGGGTCTGCCTGAAGCCTGGGGAATCAGGCCCCGTCTAGGTCACTTTCCCCCCCGAGAGAGCTGAGTGGTGACCCTGCTGCCCACTCCGTGGGGCTCGGCCCCCAAAATAGAGTCCACGTATCCACGCAGGAGCCCGGATCAAGCAAGGCTTCTCCGCCCGCCCCCAGGGTTTGGAAAAGTTGCAGAGCTGGGGAAATTGTATGGGTCTGGGGAGCGTGGAGGTGCGCTTGGGGCAGGCTGGGTAGTCCACTGATGTTCTTGTCATGACCGGGGAGCCCAGACGGCGCTCTCTGGCCTCCCAGACCCGCCAGCATCTCCTCGGACAGACCCCACCCTGGCCGGGCCATCACCGCCGCCCTGTCCTGTGCCCCTGCCCCTCCCTGCCTCCCCCCAGAGCCCTCCGCCTTTGCCAGGATGCTCAGTGGAGACGGTGCACGGGTGACCCAAGGCCACGGAGACTTGCAGGCCTGCCTACTTGGGCCGGTGGGGGGAGGCAGTGGCGCAGCCTGGGGACCCCCTGAGACCCCAGACCCGTCTCAGGGGCAGCAGCCACCCAGCTCAGGGCTAACCCCTGCCTTGTAGAAAAATAGGCCAAGGGTCTAAATTTTCCAGAGGAGCCAGAAATGCAGATATTTTTTATGTGAAATCCCTTGAGTTTTAAATGTTAACTACCAATTCCGGGCCTGCAGAGCTCTGCGGGGGCCAAGCCGATGAGTCCGCAGACTGCTGGGAGCCAGCACACACCTGGCATAACCTGCCTTCCGGG
Organism: Canis lupus familiaris; assembly: GCF_011100685.1. Lineage (NCBI taxonomy): Eukaryota > Metazoa > Chordata > Mammalia > Carnivora > Canidae > Canis > Canis lupus. The sequence goes on along the minus strand of NW_023331739.1, from coordinate 8,691 downwards.
CCACCGAGCGGGGGCCGCCTGAGTCACCGCCCCGGCCCCCAGCGGCTGCCCTACCTGTCCTGCCCTGGCGTCCCACACCGGGGACCTGTCCCCAGCACCCCAGGCAGCTCCTCTGTGCAGGACGGATGCCCCAGAGAGGTCCTGGGGGCAGCTTTTGACGGAGTCACACAGCCCTCAGCACCCCCCCACTCCGCCGGGCACCCACGGGTGACTTTGTGGGCTTTGGCCTTGGTGCCAATGCTGCATGACTCACATCCCAAAGGTCTCCTGGGGTCCGGCCAGCAGGTCACGTTGCAGCTGCAGCCAACAACACCCGTCGTCTGTCCCTCCCCTCCCCTGCCTTTGCAGTCCTGGGCCTTGCCTCCACAGTCTGGCTGAGGGCGCCGCGACTGTCCCCTGCTCAGGCCACTGTGGAACCCTGCTTAAGGGGAAGGAGCCATTGATGATTCACCTCACGGATGGATTAACCTTCAAAACTAAAAAAATCAGGCTGGTGCCCGGATAAAGGGAATCCTGCGCCTTTATTGCACCAACCTGCACAGATGTGCGGCCGCGGGATTCAGGGCTCCTCCCTCCCGCCCGAAGGCTACCTCACCTGTCGCCGCCAAAGGGGGCCGCTCGGACCCCGGCTGGCCCTGCGCTGGAGAGGGCGGGGGGGGGCGCCCCGGCGGCCCCTGGACTCCTCGCAGCCACAAAGTGCTCCTCCCTCTACTTCTGACTGAAGACGGCAGAAAGCCAAAATAAACCGAAGCAGGAAGGGTACGCGGCAGGGCGGGGGGGAGGGCTGGGGGGAGGCCAGGAGGTTCCCAGGAAGCCAGGAGCAGCTCCCGAAGTTAGGCCCACCAGAGCCTCTGACGCTGACACCCCAGCCCCTCTGCGGTTTCGCCACCTCCCAAGCAGAAGACCCCCCTGGTTGGGGAAGGGGACCCGCAGCCCTGCCCTCGCCCCGGCATCACCGGCCTGGTCCCAAGGGCCCAGCAGCCAGCGCAGAGGCTGGGGGTGCGCCTCTGCCCGGGGTTTGCAGCTTGAAAAGCCCTGGCCTTCCTCTGGTCTCCAGTTCCTACGGCATCTGTCGCCAGGGCTCGGGGCCGAGCACTGGGCTGGGACCGCTGGCTGGTTCCCGGGAGGTGACGCCGCGTATGATGGGCCAGTCGGGGCCTCAGCCCCTCTGCGCATCTCTGCCCGGGCCAGCGGCGGGGGCTGGACCACCTTTCCTCTCAGCCCTGCCGGCCTCTGCCACTCGCCGAGGGAGGTCTTGAGAGGGAGACGCTGCAGGTAGTGAGCCTGCTGCCCCCTGCCAGGGTCCCTGAGCCCCCGGGGACCGGCCCTGCCCCCACATCCCACCGATTACCATAAACTGGCCCAGCCTTTGAGGGGAGACAGCTGTGGATCCCCTTGGGGCTTCCCACAGGCCCTGCAGACGCCTCACCCTGCCTCTCCTTGCAATTGGGGGGTATCTCTAGGTGCCCTGTTCCTGGCCTCACACTCTGATTTCTCGCCTCCTGCCCTCTCAACACATTTCCTTTCTTAAATATGAACTCCCATTGGACACTCCAGCTCTTGATGCTCTCTCGGCTGTCGGAGAGGAGTCTCTTCCACGCCCAAGGAAGGGAGCTTGGGGCTCCAGGGTAACCCCTGGGCCCACCCGCCTGCGCCTGTCAGAGAGCTCTGCTCCCTCCAGGAGAGGGGCCATGGAGGCCTCATTCCTCCCCATGCAGGACTCAGCAGATGCCCCGACGCCAGGATGGGTGGCCGTACGCCCTTGGATCTGGGCTGCATGCCAGAGCTCTGAAGGGGCTTTTCAGGGGGATTTTTGGTGCCAGAGGAGACAGAATTTACAAATGATGGGAGCCCTTGGATGTCTCCATCTCTGGTCACCGACAACTCACAAAGGTGCCTTTGACGTCTCTGTGGTCTCCGAGGGTCAGACCCGGACACCACCGGAGGAGGTGGCTGTGCTGCTGCTGCTGCTTCTGCTCCCCAGGGAAGCCGTCCCCACCGAGGCTCTAACTCCGGAGCCACGTCCCACTGTGCACGGCAGCGGATGGCCTCTCCGAAACCATGGGGAAGAGCTGTGGCCGCAGCCCAGTGCACGTAGCGGAATGGTTGTGTGTAGCCAGGGAGGTGAGTGACCAGGGTCCTGTCCCTACAGCCTGAGATGTGTTCCGCAGCTGTACCCGCAGGTTGGTCACCTGGCTGTTGAGACCACAACTACTAAACCCAGACCTTAAAAAAAATAAATAAATAAAAATAAAAATATATAAATAAATAAATAAATAAATAAATAAATAAATAATAAACCCAGACCTTAGGTAACCGAGGTAACCGCGCAGTCAGAAGCTGGCCCCAAACTCCCCGGGCGCGCCCACCAGTTGTCTGGTTTCCCCATAGGTCCAGCCCCACCCTGCCTCCAAGTGATCCCAGCCACCCATTGGCCATACATCAAGGTTTACTTTCATTCGGGCTCATAATACTTAAGAAACCATTTCTAGAAGCTTCAGAACTTTCTTCGGTTGTTACAAAAAAAAAATATCAGGTCATTTATCCCAAAGAAACAACCCCAGTTTCCTAGAAACTGTCGGTTTGCTTTTGTCTCAAAAGAAACTTTTCAGAAGATACTTCCATGTAGGTCCTTGTTCAAAAGGTTTCCCTGCAAGAAGTTCCTCAAAAATATATTAAAAATCATATTAAAATCATTTTCATAAAGTATGTGTTGAGAAAAGACAAGTTTAATTCTCAAAGGCTCCATTATTGAAGCAAAAATTAATATTTGTACTGTTTCTAAATTGGAATAAAATTGCAAAGATGCAAACGCCGTCCTATATCATAATCTATAAACCAGTCACAAATGTTAAATCAACTGTAAAAATGATTTAAAATCTACTTGAATAATTTTATTAAACTGATTTAAAATCATATTTCGTGCTACCTTCATTTATTAACTGCATCTCCAACAACAATGGGGTTATAATGGATTTTTTGCAAATGCAGATATGTCCCCAAATAACGGAAAGGCTCCCCTCTCCTGGTGGGCGTGCGACCTCCCAGCACACGGTGCACACGGCGAACTTGCACTTGCGGAGCGAAAGCCACATTATTTACACACCCGCAAGCCGCCGGGCCGCCCCACTGAGCATGCGCGGGATCTCACACACTAGGCCTCACATTCATGTTGAGGCACAGTAGAGATGAGGAAGCCGTTTCCTGTGAGCCCGGAAGGGACTGGCTCCAGAGAGCCTCGGTGCTGTGAGGTTCTCAGTGCCCGGGGTTGAAGAGCAAGTGGACACGGGTGGTGGAGCTCACCACCCAACACCCACTTCACCGGAGAAGCTCATGCACGGCTCTCATCTCTACGGTCCCGGACGCATGTCATCAGGCTGCCAAATAGCTCGACCGGGGAAGCCAAACAACACTCCGTCCGTCCCCTGGGGGCCAGAGTGGCCGTTCGGTGTCTCGGCCTCTGAAGTGGTGACACACACATGTCTCAAGCAGAGAACACAGGCAAGAGGGTGCCCAGCTCTGTCTGGATCTACCAGACGGCCCTCTGCATGGCTTTCTGACACGACCCACCCGGCGACAGGACCTACTTTGGGTCCGTCGGGGGGACCCCAGGCTCACTGTGCCACGAATCCTTGAGTTAACAAAGTCAAGGGCGAATCCATTTGCCTAAGGACACTGTAGAAATGAAGATGAGCTGCTGCTGGGCCTGCTACAATGCTCTGCGCAGGGATCTGATGCCACCTAGAGTCTCAATGTCATATCCAGGTCCCCAGAGGCGGGACAAATAATTCCAACACCAATAGGTAACACCCTTCGGGCAGCTACGGGAACTCAAGTGGTGAAGTAGGAAGGGAACTGAGTCCCCCAAGGCCCTGGACTGTTACCTGGGGATAAAGCAGAGCCTCCCAGGCACCTTCAGTTAAGACGGTTTCTTAGGAGGGAAAGGCTTGGCGAGACAGGACGGCGGGTGCTGGGGCCCCATCCCGGCACCCAGGGGTGTGCTCAGATAGCCACGAGTCACTCTCCTCCTGGGTGCTGAGTCCAGCTGGAGGGCACCTGCCCCATCCTCCTGCCCCTCATGCCTGAACGCCAACAGCTGCCTCCTTCGAGCACTGACGTTCCCCGGAGGCTTTTGTCAACTCTTGTCCTGGCTGCAGAGTCGTGCTTGGCCGACAGGCTGCAAGTCAATGCTCACTGGGGGTGGCAGCAATTTGCAAATGCAACCTCCCTGAGCTGGGGTGACTCGAGGCGTGATCCACATTGGACCCAGAGACCCCAAAGTGCCAGGTGCCCAGGGGGCCTCATAAAGCCCCGTTCGTTGGCTTCTTTCCATCCCGTGCACCCATCTGTCCACACTACAGGTCAGCCCCGGGCCCGTGAGTTTTTAACTCAGGCTCGTGAGTAAAGAGCCAGCAGAAGTGATGGCATATGGGCAGCCCCAGGTGGCTCAGCCATTTAGCGCCGCCTGCAGCCCAGGGTGTGATCCTGGAGACCCAGGATCGAGTCCTACGTCAGGCTCTCTGTATGGTGCCTGTGTCTCTGCCTCTCTCTCTGTGTGTCTCTATGAGTAAATAAATAAAATCTTTTTTTTTAAAAAAAAAAAAGTGAAGGCATCTGCTTTTCCCTGACACTCGACACCCACTCGCTCTGCATCCCCGGGAGCCCGGCCACGGAGCTCCTGGGACAGTGCTGCCCAGGGCCACACGAGCACGACCAAGGGGCCCCCCTTGACGGAGAGGTGCCGTAGGCTACGAGGAGCGCCGCCCCCGACGGTGGTCCACACCGGGACCCCCGTCCAACCTCCCTCCCGCTGCCACCCAGCCGGCCGCCGCGCCAGGATAAATATCTCAGAGCGCTTCATCTCTGAAACACGATATCTGCCTCTTGGAGATGCTGTGTGACCTTTCACATCATTTCCCCCAAAAGTTAATTTCTGTGATGAATGCAATATACTCGGACCCATAAATCTGACTGTCTGAAGGATTCAAATTAGGAATTATTGACAGCTGATGGAACCCAAGTGCACAGAAGAAGCGGGTTTTCCCATCCGTCCATCTAAATGTTGGAATGTGTATTGATTAAAATATGACGCGCTACAGAACCCAACATAAATCTAAACTCTATTAGATTAACACGAGCATTCAATTAACATAAAATGACAACGTAGGAGAGAGGGGCTGCGTGGCGGTCATCGGATGTTTTAGCCCTAAACACGGGGACCCTGAAATCGGGAGGCGCATTTGCGTTTGGCTGGGTGGTAGCGACCGGGTGGGGGTAAGGATGGGCAGGCGGAGGGTGAGGCGGGCACAGGGGCTGGGCCGCCGGGCCTCAAGGGCGAAGCTGATGAGGCTGGTGGAGAATCTGCTTTCCCTTCCCTTTGATCTTGGACTTGCCGGGGCAGCAGAGGCAGCGGCGCTTTGCTGGCGGCCGACGTGCCGGTCGGGCCTCCCTCTGGCAGGCCCAGCGCAGGAGACCAGGCTGCAAGGGTGAAGCTCACGGCAGCTTGTAGGCTCCAAGGAGGACGCCTGGGATGCGTTCAGGACCCGGTGTGCACATCTAAAACGTCCTGGGAAGAGGAGAACCGCGATTTGAAGATGAACCCAAGGGGGGGTACTCGCGTCTGAAGAGGAAGCCTACGCAGCAGCAGGGGTGTCATGCGGCGCCTCCAAAGGGCGGGCCCCGAGCTCAGCTTCCACTGCCGTCTGAGGTCGGGCGGCACCCGGCGTCCGGGGAGGGCCCCGGGAGGTGGGGAACCGCGGGCCGTGTAGACGAGGAAACCGAGGCTCCAGAGGGTACGTTCCCACGCGTTCAGACACGGGGGGCCACCCGCAGACCCAAGGTTTCCAGGGTCTCTGAGGGTTCTCCGGCCACGGGGCACCTTGGATGGAGGTGCCAGAGGGTCCACTCACCCAGGCAATGGAGAGGGTTGCTTTATAAATGTGCCAGCATCCTTAGGCCTCGCTGGTCAGCGCTGAGACACGCCCCTCACGGGTCTCTGGGGGGCCCCAGGACGACAGAGACCTCACATCCCACAGCGGCACCCTGCTCCAGGGCTCACCCATCCCTCAGGCTCCTCTCTTTCCTGTCTCCTGTCCCCACCCCGCCCGCTGCTTCCTGGGATCCTCTCCTGAGAAAACAACCCACGTCTCAGGTCTGCAAAAAAAATAAAAATAAAAATAAATTAATTAATTAATTAATTAATTAATAAAAATAAAAATATAAAATAAAATAAATCCAAGCGAAGGACCAGGTCGCAGAAGTAATAGGTGGGAGTGGGTTTTGATTGTTTTCTAGCTTGTTGGTTTTCTTTCTTTTTTTTTTTTTTAGCTTGTTGGTTTTCAACCAGGCCTTCTCATCCACTCACCGATCCTCAAGTTCAGGACTCAGAGCCCAGACTGAAGGATCCTCGTGAATAAGGCGCGGCCTGGGGAGCCCGTATCCCTCAGCTTTGACCCCGGTTTCCCTATGGATCATAAAATGCTCCTTTTCTATAGAAGTCATATCCCAAATGCACCTTGCCGACCAGGCCAGCCGTCAAAATCCTTTCATCGTACTCTTCCAAGCACGCACATTATTGCATAAAATATTTTAAGTGGGGGGTAAAACTTGGGAGGCCCGGGCACAGTAACCCGAGTCTGCCCGTCTTCAGGGCAGTCATGACCTCTGCCGACCCACGGGAGCCTCCAGGGGCGAAGGCGCCTACAGGCCGTGGCCCGTCGGAAGCCCTGAATGGCCGCATCAGGAGAGGTGACTTCTGCCGTCGACGTCCATATCTCTGGCCACGTCCCCGATCCCGTGTCGATGAAATATTCCCAACCCAGGTGAAGGCCCGGATGGCCTAGCGGATGGCGTGGCTCTGGCTGCCAGGGCGGGGGTCTCAGTGTGTTGACCTCACTGCTGGGATTCCGGCCCACACGGAAGGTTCTGGGCAGGTTGTGGGGAGGCTGTCCCGGCGGCCGGAGGCTGGCCCGTCCCCGGCCCGCGGGGCCTCCCAGGGCTCGCTCCTGCTGCATCTGCCCTGGAGGGGTGCTCTCAGCTGGGTGTTCCTCGCCGCAGCAACCGTCTCCTTGACCATCTGTTTCTACCCCGTGAACCCCGATGTCGCAGCCGACATGCACCCCCTCCTGCCCTCTGCTCCCCGAGGAGGAGCCGCCTCCTCCAGTCGGTGCCCGCCTCCCTCTCCTGCCCCCCCCGCCCCCCCCCCCCGGGTATCCCTGCCCTGCCTTCCGCAACCCGGAGCCCCTCGGGCAAGGCCGTCACGGTCTCCTCCCCAGGCTGCCGAGGCCTCCGCGACCCGGCCTCCCCCTCTCCGCAGCCCTGTCCCTCGTGCCTGCCTGCGCCCCCTAAGCCGCCCTCATGCATCAGCTCCAGGACACACCCCGCTTCCAGCCCCCTGGCCGGGCCGACCTCGCTCCAGGATCCTCGCTTGCTCTTCCCTCCGTCGTGAAGCCCGCCGTCTCTGTCACTGTCACCCAGCTCCTTCCTCCAGGACGCAGACTGGCCACTTCCTTCGGGAATCTTCCTCGATTCCCTCCCCAGTTCCAGGCCTAAGTGCACATACGCGCCCTGCCCGCCACGGCAGTCCTCTGTCGGGCCAGGAATAACCGCTCGCCCCCTCCTCGTTTCCCCAGGGCCTGTCGCCGCCCGGGCCCCCGTGTGTGGAGTGACTGAGTCACGGATGAGTGAGCGAAGCCTGTGGGCAGGGGTGGGGGGGCGGGTGGGACCCCAGGGAAGAGGGGCGCAGGATAGGCAGGCTGGACTCCCCCGACGGCGAGACCGGGAGTCAGGCATCCAGTCCACTCCTCCGTGCCAGGCCCCGAGCCAGCCCCCCAGGGAGCACGGCCGGGTGCTGCCTCCCTACACCACGTGCTGGTGGGCTGCAGCCACCAGCCTGAACCAGGGGCCACTCCAGGGGAAGGCCTGGGTCCCCGTGATACGATTTCAGGAAGCCACGTGTGGATGATGCTCCCCAAAAACAAAGCTTGCTTCCGGCCTCACCGTGAGCAGCACAGCAGCCGCTGCCACCCTCCCAGGACCTCCCCAAATCCCACGGGCAGGCCCAGCATGACAGCGATGGTGACGGCAGCGGCGGCCGGTGCTGAGAAGCGCCGACTGTGTGCGGGCACCAGGCGGACAGCCACATGCCTACCTCCGCTGCGGCAGGAACCGCGGATCTGAACACGCAGAATCCTGGGCCCAAGGGAATGTAGTAGCTTTTCCTACTGGGATGGCCCCAGGCAGCCTGAGCCCGGAGCGCACGCCCGCCTCCCTCTCACCTGCCTCACCCCGGTCCCGAGAAGCCCTCCGTCCCTGTCCTAGGAAGACACTGGAGCCCACAGGGACGCGATTGTGGGTATGGCCTCCTGCACTGAGGCCACAGGGTCCAGACGAGGGTCCAGGTCAGGGTCCAGGCCACTGGGTCCATGTAAGGATGCAAGCCAGGGTCCAGGCCAGGGTCCAGGCCAGGGACAAGGCCAGGGATCAGGCCAGGGTCCAGGTCAGGGTCCAGGTCACGGCCCAGGTCAGGGTCCAGGTCAGGGTCCAGGTCAGGGTCCAGGCCACTGGGTCCATGTAAGGATGCAAGCCAGGGTCCAGGCCAGGGTCCAGGCCAGGGACAGGCCTTCAGGCCAGGGTCCCAGGTCAGGGTCAGGCCAGGGTCAGGTCCAGGGGCCAGGTCAGGGTCCAGGTCAT